>NW_027583835.1:0-2308 GCF_028453695.1 Augochlora pura
GCGAGAGGACTGTCGAAACCGTCTTCACGCGGTCGTTCCTCCTCGCAAGAAAACAAAGTAAGGCGATAGAGATCGCCGAAACGCTACAATGTATATCTCTCAGTCCAGCCGTCTACGGGATATCGCCTTACAGCAGTAAAGTTAAATTCAGTCTTTAAATTTTTAAGTTTTTCATTACAGAAAAAGTTAGTTATTATATATTTTTATTACAGCTTTTCCATAAAAATGAATGTTGACAGTTCTGTTATAGCATGTTATTTGTGATTAATTCATCAGGAATATTACTGTGGCGACCCTGATTTTAACGGGAAAATTTTTTTTACCCGAAAAAATTCTATAACATCCAGCTTGATGTCCAAAATAAGCCATATTTTTTCAAAATTTTATAAAACCGCTAAAGGTGGAAAAATGCCGGAAAACCGCGAAATCTAATTTACCCTGTAACTACCCTCACGGACAAGTTACAGGGTTAAAATGAGAGGTTAGTTAAAATGAGAGGTTACAGGGTTAGATGAGTTTTTATTGGTCAGCTATCGAACGGTATATGACTCATTGAAAAACCTCTAAGGGCAGTTTTCACCATCTTAATCGGCTATGCCCTTTCTTGAGACCCACGAGATCCTTCAGTTTCTGGCCAAACAAACATTTTTTTATCTGTTTGCCAATGCGATTTTATTACCAGTATTATTGAGAGGGGGAAACATCTTCGGCTGTTTAAAAAAAGGCATTGATGCATGGCAAAAAATCAACGATTACATTAGAGTATGGAGTTAATCAGAATGGCTTCTGAAATAAATTACTTTTTTTTCAATGGCCAAAAAAATTTTGCCGTTTAATGGTGTTAATCTTTATTATTCCGGAAAGTTATTATAAATATAAAAAGTTATGACTATACCAAGTGCTTTGACACTTAAATTTAAGATTTTTCAAAAAGTGGAGTTAATCGATGTGTGCATTGGGCGGCTCATATCGCAATAGACTATCAACTTAGAATCATCTTTCTTAGAAAATATATCGCAATCGCAATATACTATCATAAAACATATCATGATATGAAAAAGGCGTTCGAAATTTTATTTAAATTTAAAGAAAGTACTGCAACAACACAACACAATAACAATGGCAAAAAGAAGTGAAATCACAACAAAAAACATTGCCAGGGCAATGTAAAATACGCCAAGTAGTTGAGTTTGCTTGAGACTTTGGTTCCCACAAAAAAACTCGGACAAATTAACCCACTTTACAAATTAACCACTGTTTGATTTGCATAAAAACAGCCCGCCAAGTCCACCTTAGGTATAATTTTTCTGGTTTCTCTAAGTATCCGTTCTATTGTGAATCCGTTTAAAGTATTGTTGCGAGTTTTGTAGGGTGCTCGCGGCATTTTATTAATAATAACGGGGTACTCAATTATATAACAACAACTCTATGATGATTCAGTAACGATGTGTCGATCGCTTGGCAGTTCGATCACTTCTGTCTTGTCCGTCGGCACAACAGTTCCGTGACAACCCCTATCTTCAGCTATTTCTTTAAGGGGTGTCCACAGGAGGGCAGTAACACATTACAGCGACTTGATATAAACAATTCGCCGTAACAGTATCAATGTTTTATCGTGATTTTCTACTTAGCTGGTTATGGAGTACTCTGTACAAACGGAGAAACTACTTTTGATTTCAGTACTTTCCTCGAAATCAAATCACACATGAAGTGGACAACTACTTCTGATTTTAATACTTACTTCGAATGAAATTAAATGGTAAACAATATTTTGGAGTTTTTTTATATCGTTCCGTAGTTTAACATTGTATTTACTTTTGTGCATTAATTTAACGTTTTTTGTAATTAAAACCATTTTGTGGGGATGGGGGGTTTTTGGGGGTGGGGGGTTGTTATTAACAATTCTTAGAGGCTTTTTGGAGGGTTTACTAATATCATTTGAATGCTCCTTTGGGGGACCAATTGTTTTACGTTGATATCTTCTGTATGCTTGTTTGCGTGAATTCATTGTTGTGGAGACTTTCTGTGGGTTAATTTGTCGTAGTTTTTTTGTCGGAACCAAAGTCTCAAGCAAACTCAACTAGTTGCCGTATTTTACATTGCCCTGGCAATGTTTTTTGTTGTATAAGAATCACCTGTGTTGGCTATTGCGGAACGATTAAAAATGTTAGTTGGACGGCGCAGATGTTGCTAATAATTTTCAGATAATAACTGTGAGGTAACGATTTGCAGGGAAACGATTGGGAAGCGGTGCGTTCGGCGTAGTCTTGAAAGCGGAAGCCCAGGGCATCTGCAAAGACGAGGCTGT
>NW_027583836.1:0-2308 GCF_028453695.1 Augochlora pura
CGAGCGCGCGCAACGCGTGCAAACAAAATACCGTTCCGATCGAACGATTTCGACCAGCGAAATTTACGGAATAACATCGCCGCCGGTCATCGATGGAATCGGTTGCGTCAACGGGCGTAGATCACGACGAGGAAGTTGATCCCGTGGCCCCTCTGGCTCTTGAACTTGAGGGTGACGTTGTTGTGTCCGGGTCCGCCGTTGAGCAGAGACGCGTAAGCGCCGTTCCCGTTGGTTTTCTGATCGAGCGCCTCGACCAACGTGATCTTCTCCCATTGCGACGTGGTGTTGTATACCTTCGTGATGGATTTCACCTGCAGCGGGCTGCTGGGCACGACCAGGTTCTCGCGGATGATCACCCGGTCGCCAGGCACTCTGTATCCAACGATTAGGTGGTGCGACTTGTTGTTGTTGTTGCTCGCGTAATTCTCGAAATTAGGCGCCGACGCGACTTCGGTGGCGATCACCGCGACCAGCGCGATCGCCAGACACGCGATCAGCTTCTGTGCAGACATGGCGATACTTTTATTTATTATACTCGTCGCGAACAATTGAAACACCCTTCGCTCGTTGGTAGGCTTGTGATGAAAACTCGCTGCTCTGCCACATTTTATAGTCCTGCTCAGCCGATCTATCAATTACCTTATCGCTGACTGTTTCTGGAAATTCGCCTCTCCCGAAAAGATTCGTCGGAGCTTTGTTGACCGGAAACGCAGGTAGGTGATCTTGATGAGTACATTATCTTAACGAGTAAACATTGTATTCTTGTACGCGAAAATAAGAATTGTTCCAAGTTCTCTGAGTCATCTCCAAAAACGAATTAGGCACAGCTGTGTTATCGCTATCGAGAGCAAACGCTTTTATCGCGGCCAGTGCGCGGGCGCGCAATTTCTGCGCACTGTTGGCGTTATTATAATGATCAGCCACTGCTTTCTCAGAAACCTGCGACCCTCAGCTTCCTTTATGGACTTCGAATAGAGGGTTTTGTTCATCTCAATGGTCGCACGGAGTTTTCAGGCGGAGTTTTTATAGTAAAATGAATAAAATAAAGCAGTAAAAATATAGTAAATTAAGCAAAAAATATGCTAGTAAAAATAGAGTAAAATGAGCTAAAACTATAGTAAACTGAGCCAAAAAATATAGTAGAAAAAATACAGTAAAATGAGCAAAAAAATATACTAGTAAAATATAGTAAAATGAGCAAAAATATAGAAATAAAAATATAGTAAAATGAGCAAAAATATTGTAGTAAGAATATAGTAGTAAAAATATAGTAAAATGAGCAGGACATCTCAAAGTATCTGAGAGGATGCGTCAGCCGATTTATCCTACTTTCACAACATCCATCTTTAACTATTACTCCAATTTAATTAATTCCCCCATTTCTAAAACCTTGAATCTATATAAAGCAACGCAAACAAAATAATTATCGCATTCTGAAGACGGCTTTCTCACATAGCGTCCTTGAATTCGTTAAACAAGCGAACACTATGCTTCGCGACGCCTCCAGCAGCGCGCAGAAATTACGCGATCGCACACCGGCCCTGATAAAACCATTTGTCCACGATAGCGATAACGAACCTGTGCCTAACTCGTTTGCCAGGTATGACTCAGAGCATCGCGAACGGTTCCAATTAACAAGCACGAGCGTGTGACGCGTTTCTCATTAGAAAAGTTTCCGACGTCTTCATTCAGCGTTTCTGGCAACTCGCGCGCCGAATCTTTCCAGGACAAGCGAATCGCGAGAAACAGGCTGCGATAAGGCGCGACGGGCAAGTCGCGACTGATAAGACGTCGGACAGGTGACTATATAAAGTACAAAACAGCTAGCTTTTATCAGAAGCCCGGCAGAGAGCGAAGCGTGATTTAATTGTTCGCGACGAGTATAATAAATAAAAGTATCGCCATGTCTGCACATAAGCTGATCGCGTGTCTGGCGATCGCGCTGGTCGCGGTGATCGCCACCGAAGTCGCGGCGGCGCCTGGCATCGAGAATTACGCGAGCAACAACGACAACAAGTCGCATAACCTCTCAGTCGGCTACAGAGTGACCGGCGACCGGGTGATCCTCCGCGAGAACGTGATCGTGACCAGCAGCTGGCTGCAGGTGAAATCCATCACGAAGACGTACAACACCACGGCGCAATGGGAGAAGATCACGTTGGTCGAGGCGCTCGATCAGAAAACCAACGGGAACGGCGCTTACGCGTCTCTGCTGAACGGCGGGCCCGGACACAACTTCGTCACCCTCAAGTTCAAGAGCCAGAGGGGCCACGGGATCAACTTCAACGTCGTGCTCTACGCCCGTTGA
>NW_027583837.1:0-2307 GCF_028453695.1 Augochlora pura
ACGAAGATAAGTATCCGGGAATGGTCGCCGCGGAGTCTTTTGTCTAGTTTCGAGATTCAGCTTCAGCTTGTAAAATATACGTCGTCGGTGGGACATAATTTAGGGTGCCGTCGTAGCGACGTCCGGGAACGACGCGAGAAGGGTGGCGGGGCCCTTCTCCTGTAAACGTGTAAGGTATAAGGTTATACCGTAAAGTCGCGCCGAGCGATAACGCGTCTCCGATACCAATCTAGCATGACGCATGGCGCCATCCTGGAGAATTATGTTGCCCCCAGGTATTTATTGCCAACAGTATGTCCGCGGCAAATCCAAAGGGATGCTGTTCGCGAAGAGCCCAGAGAGAGGAAAAGAATCCCTCCCAAAATCTTCTTGCCGCGGGTTATCATCGCGGTGATCTCTGTTATCGCGACAAATCTGTCTTTCTATCATTAACATCGCTGTCAACGTATCGCGGGACCACGCGATTCCTCACGGTTCCTTAGATTTTCTGATATTGCATGAGTTACCAGGGGTGGTTGCAACTAGATTGCAAATATTCGTGCGAAATAAAGATAGGCCAACCTTAATTGTAAGAATCGTAAGTTTGATAAAAATATCTTTCCTCCTTTAAGCATTTTAATAAGTGGTATATAATATAAAAATGTTCTTAAACATATTCAATGTTTTTACAGCTTCTTGTTTTCAATTTATTTCCATCATCTGATACGTTATACAATTGTTGTCTACAGCAATTTTTAATGTTCTGTTTCTGAAGCAAATACAGATTTAGATACAAATAATCTGTATTTTTGTATAATATTGTGTCAATTTACTATTTTATATTTATCCACTGTTATTAACGTTTTAAAATCAGGAAAAAGCGATAGGCAAATTTTAGGTCAGATTTTTTAAATTCGTGGATTCATTAATATTTTGACTGCCATGACACCGACATGAGGGTGACGGAATTATTATACTAGATTTGAAAATTAATTTCTACGTTAATCCTTTACATCTTCGTAATTTTTGAAACAATAAACGATGTCATGCAACTTACCTTTTCGATCGTAATTTGACTCAATAAAAGACTAATTTCGTGAAGCTTTTGGAGATAACTGGGGGGAGATGACTGCGATGTTGCTCAACCCTAAACGTAATTGAAACGCCAGGACACGGTCCGACAGCCCTCGACATTGCGAAATCTGCTAGATGAACCGAAAAAGAAAGGAGAACGACGGGGACAAGCGTAGAAATCGGTCGGTTCGATTGATGAGGGTTTGGCCATCGTGAACGAGTACTTGAGCCGGAGTATGCTATATCCGCCGGCGGAGTCCTCTTCGACGAGCGACAACGTCCTTGCGGCTGTTGGCGAACGGCCTCGAGAGAGCTCTCGCTGGTTTCCGGGCTGCGCGACGTGGCGATGTGTGCCAGACACTCGCACGCCTAGGAATTCCTGACCCTGCCCACCTTGACTGGCTGCTGCTGCCTACAACAAGCGGCCGACCACTGCCTGGAAGCGTGAACCACAGCCTGCCAACAGAGAAGATAATCGCGGGCGTGCGCGCGCGCCCGTGCACGCTTCTCGCGCACGCGAAACTCGCGTCTCTAGCATGGGCACGGCCGCTTCTCTGGCATCCCTTTGTTGCCGCTTCTAATACTCACGGGCTATTTATACACAGGCGGCTGAATGGCACTGTCGTACCAATTCTTGGTCGCCTTCGATCCCGACGTTTCCTCTTCGTTTCTTTTATCTCGTTTCAGGCGGGCGCGCGCGCGCGTTCGCGCTCGCGAAAGCTTCGACCGAATCCGGGGCGTCGCAGCGCATTTCAGCGCGCGGCGGCGGCTCGGCGCGAACTCGTTTTCTAATTATTCACATAAATCAGCGTTTCCTTTCGGCGGGCGAGAGCGTTACAAATCGCGGTGTGGTCCGATGCAAATTGCGGCCGCGCGCGCGCGCGCGCGGTCTCCCGTCCATCGGTGCGCCGATAAATCAAGATCGATTGCAAACGCGGCCCGGACCACGGTTTCCACGGTATCAAATCGATCGAGTCGCGGCTATCTCCGCCGGTGAATTACGCCGATCCTGTTCCAGCCTGAAACGTATCAATTTCCTTTGACAAGTTATCGACACGTTTACGGAAAAATCGGACGCGGGATCGGGGAGGGAGCAGGGGGGCGGGGGGGGGGGGGGGGGGGGGGGGGGGAGCGTGCGACTCCTTGTCAGCGCCTCGCGCGAGGAGAATCGAACGGTGTAACTAGCGAACAATATTTCCGCGAATAATAATAATAATAATAATAATAATAATAATAATAATAATAATAATAATA
>NW_027583838.1:0-411 GCF_028453695.1 Augochlora pura
GAAGAACAAAAGGAGGGAGAGGAAGACGTTGCTAGTGGGCGGCGGTTCTCGTTGAATTTCGAAATCCTTGCGCGCAAGCCCCTTTTTCTGAAGGGGAAGGGTCACTCTCTTGTGCCGGTGCAATCGTATTTTATCCGTTTCGCGGCGAGCCCGGTCCGGCGAGATGGCCTTAAAGCCCGCAAGGTTTATAATAGCCGCGCGACGCAAAGTTCGCCACCGCCGGCTCGAAAGCCGGGGCGGAAGATGGAAAAATTCGGTCGCGGGCGCAGAGCTGAGCGTGTTCCGGTTCCGTTCCCACGACAAACGACTCCACGGATTGGCCACGCACAATGGCACTGCGCTCCGAGCGAATCCCTGACCGATGCGGAATCGACCGACCTTGGACAAACTCTGCACCCCCACATTTTATTC
>NW_027583838.1:511-7424 GCF_028453695.1 Augochlora pura
TCTCTCTCTCTCTCTCTCTCCCTCTCTCTCTCTCTCTCTCTCTCTGTATCTTTCGCGGAATTAACCGAAGATTTGTTAGGGAACGTTAGACTCCGCCGAAGGAGAATCCGTGCCAGGACATTAACGTACGTTGCGGAATTAGATAACGTCCTTGGATTTTCCAGCGGTAGATAGAAGCGAGGGCGCATCCTGAAGAATCTGCCGTTGTTACTGACCAGCGCTGCGGAAGGTTAAACGATTTATAATTGTGATCCCCCCGGTATCTTGATCTCGGGATTAATGTACAAGGATCGCACAAAAAATTCACGGCTTTGTGTAACCGCTTTAAGCTGTTTCTATGCTGAAGCGACAACTTGTTTCTATTTTATCGGCTACCGCCTTATCTACTAACCACCATCCATCGCCCCACGGCGATGCACGTCCGAAAATATTTCCGACAAACTGATTCCGTAATTTGCTTCTATCAGCGGTAAAAAATGATCTGTAAATATTTATTTTCAGACCATGGATCTTTGTGCGAAATAAAAATTGTCTACATTGATGGTAAGAAGCGGGAGTCGAATAGGAGTTTGGTCTTTTCTTCGATAATCTTAAAAAATGGCACATCGTTCAAAGAAACTGATTTAAGCTTCTGATAGTTTCAAACACCTATACCTCTTTGTTGGAAATGCACGAAACCCATGGTCTATTTACATCTTTTGTTGCGCTGTTCAATTAACTCGATAGGTCATTTTCTAATTTACCGTTCTCGAATAACGAGCAAAGTAATAACCAACTTTAACCACACGAAAAGTGAGAAACTAATTTATGATTAGACAGCGAATTTTTGTAAATGATCCTTTCATTGAAACCAGCACGAGGAGCAAATTCAATTTACCAACTACAAAATACCTTATTCCAATGATAAGATAGCTACGTCATTAATGTTTCTTAATATGCGCGTCTTATAGTCATTTAAAAATGTATCATATTAATCTAATTAATCTAGGTCGAATTACCTACTATTACTGTACTTGGCTGTTTGTAATTTTGCTCCATACATTGGATGAGATTATAATTTGAATGCTCCATATTTTATTGGATTAATCTCTACTTTAAAAGTTGGGATCAAGATTAGTGATTTGCGAATCCTGGGACTTGAATTTTTGAAGTTTTCTCGACGAAATCTACAGGAACATGCCTCTTATTCGCCACTGTCTTTTTCCTTAACAACTCGTTAACAAAGCCGCGAATTGCATTTCAGCGAAGGTAAAGGTTACTTGAAATGGTCCCAGGAACCCCTCATTTCCTGGAGCAGCAATCATTTTTGGTACACCCTGTATACACGTGTTTTCTTAACGGCCCAATGAATTATTCGACGAACGGTGGCCGATTCTCCTTGTTTATTCATAAAGCTCCGGGTCTGTTTACTAATTCCAAGTTCTCCTGTTTATCATGCAACGTGATCGATCCACGCGGATCGACCGAAATATTCAATGAAATTCCCCTGACCGAAATAACGAAATCAATTATGCTCTTTTCTTTCCCGCGAAGGCCGTACGAATTTAATCTAAAGTTCCTAGCAGCTGCTCGAACCAGATCACCGGCGTGATCGATCGGGAAAAGCAGCACAGTTTCTCTGTAATAAATTAGGTGACGAGCGGGCGAAAGTTTGCCGATATAACGGGAAAAGCGGGAACTATGCCGTTGACAAATATATGCGTGTTCGCGTAAACAAGCGGGGACCAAGCTTCAGATGAATTATTTTTGTTCGCGCCGGGCTTAATGGATACCCACTTTGATTTAGCTCCTTTTTATTTCGTCGTCGTCGAAAGACACGGATTCCGCGGACAAACGATTCCGGGTCGCACTCCGGCTGCGAGAGCACGCATGAATCGTTGTTCGATGTAAAACGGCTGTCACAGTCGGAAAATGTTGAAGCGTAAAACGAAAGAGGAAATTACCGTTTCCAGCTCGGTGCGCGTTTCAAGGCTTGCAATATGTGCGGTACGCGTCGCGACCGTCCATCCGAGAAAGAAATCGACGTTTTGTTTTCCCATCGCGAAATGGGTCCGCGGAACCCTTCGTTAATGTTTTCCACCGCGAATCGTTGTTCTTGATATGAATAATGGATATTGAATATACATATTTACTTAAATATGAGGTTGGTGCATATGAAATGTCGGATGTTTACGTAAATATATAAAACTGTATATCTTTTTTCAAAAGCTGTTGATTTAATCAAAATATGCCCCGTTTGCTTCACTACACCCTTTTCAACAAGATATCAATACAGATATGCCTGTCTTAAACAAATTCTGATCTTTCGAATTAATTAACTCTGATATGGAATATTTCAGAGTGTCTTCATTTATATCCCTTTACGGACGGCGGCGCTCGACGGGCGAGCTTCGCTGTGGACGACGTGTATTGGAGCGCGCAGTATTTTGTGCGGATATATCCGCCAGCCGTCCGCTAAGGGATATACTATTTAGTCCGTAAAGGCTCGGGCAGATTTTGAGCAGTTTTAGGACGGTGTTGCCATTACACGTTGTTCGGCTGAAGAAAGTGACAGCGACCTGTCATAAATAATGCCGGGATTAAGAGAAACAGAACGAACACCAGTATGAAAAACGTAAACACTTGAGTTTTTCTTCTCTGACGTCAGCGATAAGACGTTGCCAGTAGGTTCGCCCTCGGCGCGTGGCTGTTTCATCACAAACCGCGCGAAGCATGTTGGCCAGCTCTGCGCTTGCATTTTACCGCATTTTCGTAACTTCCCCTCTACCTCTCGGACGTTAGAGACCCTTAGCGGACGGCTGGCGGATATATCCGCCCAAGCGTGTTTACCGTTGCGGACGGCTGGCGGATATATCCGCCCAAGCGTGTTTACCGTTGCGGACGGCTGGCGGATATATCCGCCCAAGCGTGTTTACCGTTGCGGACGGCTGGCGGATATATCCGCCCAGAATACTGCGCGCTCCAATACCCGTCGTCCACAGCGACGCTCGCCCGTCGAGCGCCACCGTCCGAAGCCACTTCCACTGGAAATCTGAAATAAATCTTCTGGCTTATAGTATTTCTATCTTATGCGACAAAGTGCATTTTATTAGGTTTGTGCATATGAATACTATATACCATTTATCCTGCATGAACACTATATACTATTTAGCCCGTTAAAACTGTCCTAAATGTTTAAAATAGCGAAAGTCGCTTGGCGAAAGATCTATATTTTATAAAATTTTATATTTTACTTCATTTAATTTCGCAATTGTTTTGTACGACGTATGCGTAGTTTTTGTGGGCAAAACAGTATGTGAATGGAGACAGTCTGAAAAATTCCATACTACAGTTTATTGATCCGAAAAATCAGAATTTTTTGAAGACAGACATTTATGAATTAAACTCGCGTTGGGAAAAGTGTATTGAAACGAATGGGGCACATTTTGATTAAATTAATAGCTTTTGGAAAAAGATATGCAGTTTTATATACATAAAAATCCGACATTTCATATGCACCAACCTAATAGATGGAGACTATAGAAATAAAATCGGCTGTTAACATGGTCTATGTTGTCTACATTCCGGCTACAGTAAAACTTCATTTTATACGAGCTCGTCCGGAGACGAGAAGTTTGTGTAACTAGGTAGTTTCATATAATAAGAGCCCACTGACTTTAACCCCACTACTTGCAACCGTGCGTTCAAATAAACTGGATTTCCCGTGCAGATAAGTGGATTCGGTTAAACTTTTTTTTTCTATAATCCCATAGATTTTGATGAGAAAACTCCAAAAATGATAGTTACAAAGTTAGGAATTCATTGATTCAAAAGTTACACCCGCGTCCACGAGCCGCTATACAGGGTGGGCCGAAATTCGCAATACAACTGAGAAGGCGGTCTAAAAGTAAGAAAAAAAGTATAGGAACTTTTTATCCACGTTCATCTTTGTGAAGAGTTCATTTGTCGTCTATTCTCCTAGCACAAGTGTCTACGAAACATTTCCAGCTAGGAATAACAATAGCCATGTAAATCAAAGTAGTAATACTTGATCAATCAAGGTAACAGGTGCTCAGTTAAGAACTAACAAGTCGATCATTAACGAAAATTTTGTTCACATAAATAGAATTCAAAACGTCAATTTCCGTTACACCGGGAAGGGTAATAAACGAGTTATTCGCGAAAAAACGTGGACCAATAAGACTGGCATTTTACCTTCGCAGGCAATGCCGTATCGAGCTGGTTATCTTGTCAGAAAGCACCGGTCGTACTTGTTCATCATTCATAATTCACCAACAATACTGCAACCAATATTTTCGCCAAGGAAAAAGCTTCTTCGAGCAACCTCAAAAATCACGCCTTCTCGAGACTAACGAAAGTTCTGGAACACCCCGCAGAAAAATTGAATGACACTCGCTTAGGCCAGTACCGAATCGGATAATAACGGAGAAACTGTGTACTGCGTCAGCTACGCTAAACAATTCGAACCATTGTTTTCGCTAATTAAACTTTCTAGCACTTCGTCAACAGACCGAAACAAACAAATTGCGGAGGGTGGAAAGTTTCAGGTAATTACAGGTTACAATTTTTCATCGGATAACCTGACATAACCTGAGAACTGCAAAGCTGATAAAACGGCATGGTAACGACAATCGCGTCAATTGTCTTTAATGCATTTGTCTTCGTTTTTTAATTGCGATTAGCGAATCGTACGTTTCGGCGCAAGAATTATCGTGAAAATCTTCCCTGAAAAATGATTTCATACGTATATTTCTATCTACTGTCGTATATCCGTCAGATTGAATACACATTTCATCGCACGCGTAAAAGTACGAACGTTACGAATTATTGTTTGACCTCGTAAAATATCGTGATTTTTGCCGCGTGCTTTATTAAATACTGTTATCATATTATCTGGAATATTTCGAAACTTTGCTTCCGTCGCGTAATGAATCTCAATGAAATTTCATATCAAAATGTTCAATAGATTTTCGATTGCAGCAATTCTTGGCAAGTCGATACGTATTTAGCGAGACGAAAATTTCGTTATTGCGACAATCCACTAAGTAATCTATATTTCTTACAATATCTTACAAAATTAAACTGAAATTCGTTTTTCTTTCAAGAATATTTGTATTTATAACTTAAATAAATAATAGCGTTTCCAAATTTTCATATGCATTATCTCGCGTCATACCATTTTGTTCACTGTCTAATGCATAGAAATTTACAAAGAATTACAGTACAAGACTTTTTCCATAATACATGCATTCATAACGGTTGGTTCTTTAAAACTGTGAACAACAAATAATTAAAATACTGAGATGTAATATTTCTTAGATTCGCAGACCTATTAACGTCAAAGATTTCTGGGATTTAAATGTTAAAAATTAATTTATCGCCAGTCACGACAGAGTTGCGTATAACGTTACAGCAATTCGACCGCGAAAGTTTAGTACAGCGTTTCACAATATGGCCGCGGATTGTGCCTTGGAAACAATGGTCAGCGATCATTATAAAAATCTTCAACCCGCCCGATGCCCAATTATTCGCATGGCATTTCTGACGTTCCGGAATGTTGAAGATGCGTGCAAACACGGCTAACGTAGCATAGAAAATATAACCCGTTCCACCATCGCATAATGTTCCTTTCCACTTTGCACCGAATTCAGAAGGGACGCGCGCAGCCCGACGGAAACTTGGCTACAGATTTCGTCAAAAAGGACAAGCCGGGAGTAACAGCCGTTCCGTGTCGGCATGAAACTGCCACCGCCCCGCTATCCGTTACCACTGTTATTCCTTCAAAAGAGTTTCAACGTATCTCTTCTTCGTGCCAGCGCGGTGAAAAAAATTTTTTCCGTGACGCGCGCCATGCATTATACCCTCGACAGATTTTTGCAGTTAACCCTTCAGCGCTCCGGACTGGCGACGTCGTAAAATACGAAGCGGGGAACGGCCTGAATCGAGTTTAATATACTTTTCTCGACTTTCGCTAAGTAAACCGTAGCTACTTTCGAGACGGAATATTCTTCTTCGTTGCCTTCATTGGTGCACGTAATACTCCTGCCCCGTCGCTGGAGCAACAACCGGCAACGGCAAAGCTGTCAAGTGTAAATAATATTTAAAGGGACAATTTTTGCAAAGGGAACTTCGCTTTCCTGTGTTCTGGCTAGGATAATACGTATAAATACGTAGTAATCGATGTAGGACGAATCTCAACAATTTATGCACCGTAAAAGTCTATTAATCTAACTCTTTAACCCTTTGGCTACGGCAGACTTTGACACGCATCGGCCGTACGGTACGATACCAATTCACTCGCGACGTCCACTGGGTACGGCGAAGTTTTTCGTTAGACACGCATTTCTGAAGAATTATATTGAAATATTCAAAACACCGAGTTCTATTACATTAGATTAATATTACTTGAAGTGAATATTAATTTTAAGTTTTTTTTTTATAATATTTAATAATGAAATTTAATAATAAACGGGCGAAACAGGCGAAATTTGATCTGGACGCCTATTGGCGCCTACAGTACCAGAAAGCCAACATGTGTCGGGCGCCAAGAGGCGCCAACAGTAGTCAAAGGGTTAATGCCTGCGTCCCGATAGTTATTCAAAATCGAGAAATAAATGTTTCCTGAGGTTATTTGAAGTAACTTTTTTCCTTTACGCAAATGCAATTGATAACTTTGTTCGAGAGTTATTAACGAAAAAACACTGACCAATGAGGGATGTCGCTCGTATGCCGCAAATCAGCTGATCTCGCTTCTCATTGGTCTCGCTCTCATAATTATTAAGTAAAGAACAAACGTTTCTGATTTGTATTAGTGCCATAGTGAGCAATAAGGTACCATGGAAAACGACTGCTAAGTTTATTCATAGAAAACGAAACAGTTTTACAAATTTACAAAAATTCACTCTCTTTCCAG
>NW_027583839.1:0-2306 GCF_028453695.1 Augochlora pura
GCCCCATATACCTCGCCCCTCCTTACCCCCCTTCGACTCACCGGTTCTCTCGTCACCACCCCCCGCGAACTACCTCCAACTAGCAGCCCCTAAATCTAAGTCCGCCGGAGCGGTACAGTCCCGGGAAAAAGGAGCGCGGCCACCTAAGGAGCCAGATGTGCAGCCATCGCGCTTAGAACCCGGGCCAACCCCTATGCGGACGAATTGTTCCCGGGGCTGCCGAAGCGAGTCGAACGGATTCCATTTTCCGGTTCTCGCGTGGCTAACATTTCGTTAAACAATTCGGGTGCAATCGTTTTGTTTGCGGAATGTTAATAGTAACGAAGAGTACGATAGAATCGATGGGTTTCGTAAAGTACAGAAAACGGGGATAGTCAAACAATTAAAGATAATAAAGGTTAGATGAAAATCTAGCTGTTTTATATATTGTTGTTTAGAACATAAAAAATATACTAGAACAGGCATAAAGAATAATATTAAGTAAATTGGATTCGGTGATTAGATAAATGTAATCATTTTTTAAACTACTCTATTGTAACTCAAATTCGTCTTCCTTGTTATATCTTTTTTTATTTATTTAATTTTCCTCGCTATTGAATATTCGCTCTCATTTATTTATCAAAGTTACCACTTCTCTGGTTTGATCGCTTTTAGTAGCGTCGACGTTATAAATGAGACGATGTGTATAATT
This sequence comes from Augochlora pura, assembly GCF_028453695.1. Classification (NCBI taxonomy): domain Eukaryota; kingdom Metazoa; phylum Arthropoda; class Insecta; order Hymenoptera; family Halictidae; genus Augochlora; species Augochlora pura. Next base: position 692 of record NW_027583839.1, read on the forward strand.
AGTTGTTTTATTGGGAGTATCGTAATCGATGGTCGAAGAAAATGGATGTTATACTGCCTGTGGTTGTAATTTCTAATAATAATGTGAAATAGACCAACTGTGTGTTCGTTCCCCAACGGAATTCTCTGGTCTAATAATACGTGAGAAGGATTACGCACGAAGCGTTAATAGCAACCCAGGTATTTGGGTTTGTAATATATCAGTCTGAAGATGGCTGTTTGGGAATGCAGCTGTATATACATTAACCGTTTCATTATTATTGATATATAATTGTATATAAAATGATAGCAAGACAAATAGAAAGAAAACGACGTATTCTAATTAATTGGAGTATTTATAATAAGAATGTATTTTTAGTTCTAGTTAAGTTAATTCGCTTCCTCGCACCTCGTTTAGCATGGAAATACAGTTAGCTAAATGGTGATAATGCCTGTGATTTAATAAAAGCCAGTGTTCTTATAACTGAAGTGAAAAAGGACGCTTACGGTCAGACGACCAGTCAGAGAAGGAATTTATTTCTGTCTGGCGGTTTCTAATTTCATCTTGCTATACCATAATTTAACACGCCAGATGCACGTGATTTTAAATAGTACAAAGTTAAGTTCATCGAATACAAACGACGATTTTTATTTAGCCTTGTTCTGTTTAATGAATAGCATTTAGTCGCCATTATTTATTAATTGAATAGTCGCATTTATTCATTAAACACGTCACCGAGCTACAATTTTACATTTAATTTTAAATTACGCGGACCTAATGAAGAGAATTTAATTAATAATTACCGATGCGATATATTTACAATTTCAGTAACAATAAAACGTCTCCAACTAATATCTGCTTTCCCGTAGCATACATCTAGAATCACAATAGCTACCGACACTCCCATGAATCTTCGTAGCAACACGAGGGTGGGTCGGAAAGTCATTACGTCAGCCATCTTCTTTCGAGAAGCAGACCGCAGTTCCAGCGTCGATACCGACAAAACAGCCCTCGCGAGCGTAAGCCGAAGGGGTTAAACGGAGAATCCTGAGCATCGATCACCGAAAAACGTTCGCTCAAAGCCGAATGACCGGCCCCGAAATCCGCAGGTTTATCGTAAGGAGCCACCCAGCCGAATTTCTACCTCGTAAGCAATAATCCGGCCGATTCGTTGGTAAATGTCTCGGCCGTAGTACCCTCTTCTGGTAATTTCACGAAGGGTTGACTCATTACGGGCAAAGAAGTATTAATGTTCTATACGAGCTTGTAACTGAGCGCAAGCGCTAGCTCTTCGTGCCAGGCTATTTAGCCTATTACCGGCGATGTTGGGGCGATAAACCACTGACAAGAGAGGTGCGCGCACACCTGGAGCATGCACGCGCTAGACAGGGAAAAATCCCCTCGTCTCCATTTAAGGGTCATCCGGGGGGAAGATCGTCCTGGTTAGGAAGCGGCCCACTCAGCCGCCGTGCCAGAAACAAGTTGTTCCCGACACCGCGTTACCAGCGGGGGCCACGAGGAGGCGGGGCCGCCAGCGCTAGACTCGATCTCTTGCGGGTCCACTCGATTACTCGTGTGGAAGACAAAGCCACCTCGAAACACCATCCTTTTTGGTGCCCGCGATATCTCGGTGGCT
>NW_027583840.1:0-2305 GCF_028453695.1 Augochlora pura
ATAGTCCCCTCGACTTCTGGTGGGGATGATGTTTCTCCTAGCAGACATCTCAAGTATCTCAAGCCCTCTCATATCTGTATAACTGGATCCCCAGGTCACAGATTTAGCATTTAGGTCGCCAGCTATTATTGCTCGATTCGGTCCGGCCTTGACCACTTCCGTTTCTAGCGTGCTGAGAAACTCACGGAATTCATCCATATGAATATTTGGGGAGATATAGCAACTAAAGATCGATATATCATCGATCTTTATCGCCACTACCCCTTTATCACTGGCGATCGCTTGTATGTTGCTATTCCTTTCCAGTGTCCTCGGGGTGACCCATATGGCAGCGTCCAGGTTAGTATCCCTGTACCAGTTATCCAATATGGAATAAGGTTCTGAGATAATAACGAAGTTAATATCTTTTTCCAGAGCATATTGGACCATAAGGTCCTGTGCCATTCTGCACCTGTGGAGGTTTATTTGTAATATCCGAGTTTCTTCGTCAAATAATTTCGCCATGTATGTCATTAGCTTAATCTGTAGGTATGTGAGTATAAATTAACTTAAAATAAAATTAAATTAGATTCAGTAGTTATTAACCCGATATTTTCCAGGTACGTTCACGAGGTAAGTATGGTAGTCAATAAGGTAAGTAACAAATATATATGAGTCAGTAATAAATAATACGTGTCTAAGTAGTAAATAAATAAATAAATAAATAAATAGACGAACGATTATATATCCTGGTCAATGTTTTCCTTTTCAGGCCTTATTTCAGCTATTTTCGCTTCACTCCTGGACCCCGTATCTGTGACCCTCTCACTCAGCACCGGTAAATTAGGGTTCGTCCCCGGGTCCTTGTTCTTCCTTTTCTTTCTAGACTCGTTAATCGCTCTCCTGTAAGCCGGACACTGGAGATTGCCCTCCCGGTGCCCTTTGTCTTGGCAAATCGTGCACCCGATTGTATCGCTTTTACAGGTGCTCGTGTGGTGCTCCCCCCCACACCGTCTACAGAGCTTTGAGCGATCCGGCCCTACACAGTCTCTGGCCAGGTGGCCATATTCCCGGCATCTATAACACTGGGTTATCTCTTCACGTTCCCTGATAACACACTTGCCCCAGCCAATCCTCAGGGTTTTGAGGTTGGCTAGTTTGTCGCTTGTTCTTGTCGGTGCAATAATGGTCGCATTTTGTCTGCCCGAGGCAGCCGGTCTCAGTGCTTTAATGATGACATTTTTTGTCTCTTTTTCCGGGAGGACTTCTGCAATTGCTTTCTTAATGTCCTCCTCGTTAACGTCACCATCCAGTTGTTTAAGGTGGATCACCTTATAGTCGTTCCTCTTCGGGGCAATCGTTGGTTTCGCTCCCGATATTTTTTTACTTATCAGTGTCTTCAGGTCGGCTGCCTTCTCCAGCCCCCCCTTGACCGATAGGACCACGTCACCATTCTTATTCGATCGAACACTCGAGATTTTGAAGCCCTCTGCGTCAATGTTAATGTTTGTCTTGAGATTCCTCAACGTGTCCGCGTACGACTGCCCCGCCGCTTTAACTATTAGGGTCCCGGTGTCGTCATTCCGATTAATTCTATTTCCCGTTTTGTCACTCCTAGGGTCATTGGCCACTTTGGGTGCTAAAATGGTTACCTTGATTCCCGATCCAGCAAATGTAGCTTTGGTCATCTTTTTTAGATCCTCTAGCGAGTAGTCTGGTAAGTACGTCAACGAAACTTCGGTGTTTTTATTTATAGCTGCAGCATCCCTGAGCTCCAGCAGCGTTTCGAAGACTACCTTCGGATCCGGTCCGTCCTTCTGCTTCTCTCTCTCAAAGAGGTAGTATATGTACCTTTCTTTGTTGATAACCGTCCCTTTGCCGGACGGTATTCTAGTGCAGGTAGAGATGAAAGAGATCCCACCTACCTTACATTCTGCACCCTGGATCATATCCACCCCTTGGAATCTCTCCAGGACTGTTTTTCCCGGCCCATTATCTGGTGTAAGGTCGCTGGGAAGAAAACACGCCAGGTTTTCGTCAAGGGCAGTTGAAGCTGGGTGTCTATGCTCCACCTGGATGTCCTCGTTCTCCTCAGGGACCCATTTCTGTCTCAGCATCTCCCTGAGGTCAGTCCATCTCTCGCCATTAGTCCTCCAGGTTCTAATGGAGTCACTGTCGACGGCTGCTGGGTCAGCCGTTTGAGTGGCTATCTCTCTCTTGGAAGTTGACCCTCGAGTGCCCTCGGTTCCGCATCTCGCCTCCGTCTGTCCACCTATCGCCGTATTATTATACTCCTTCACAATATCTTGAAGGTTGTCCGCTATCT
>NW_027583841.1:0-2305 GCF_028453695.1 Augochlora pura
TCTTGTCACCAAGACGGGCTTGAGTCGTCCCTGAGTCGTCCGTGCTCGCGTGCGCAGCAGCACGAAAACTCGTCGGTGCGCTGCCAACTTTAATTGTTAATAACTCGTTAACAAAGCCGCGGATTGTATTTCGGCAAAGGAAAAAGTTACTTGAAATGGCCTCAGCTACCCCCCATTTCCCGGAGTTACAATAATTTTGAAACAACGCTCACACCTTCATCGCGTAATGTAAAGACCTTGTAAAATCTTTGTTTATTACTTTTTTTATGGGGTTTTTTATGCCGGAAGGCTTTTTCCACAATGAGCCAATAAATCAATCCAATAATTTCGGCACAATTCTCTATTAATCATTTATTATTTTTGTCCCTACCACATCCTCACATCTTAATAGAAATTGAAATACGGAATTTCTCCATGTTGGAGAGGTTTCCACGATACACTGACAGTACAAAGTAATGTAATCCAAAAGCTTTAATGTAGAATTAGATTATAAGTGCCGTAGGTAGGCTTTTAGACAATATGCGTTTTCCTATACATAAGAAGAATACCAAAGACTTAATGTAGAAGAATAATTAGCGTGCAATACATAATAACAACCATTTATAGACGAGCTGACTCGCATTAGGATGAAAGAAGCAGATAAACCTAATACCTAGGTAGGAACTGAGCCGATACACACACAAGCACGTATTAACCATGTTTATATATTTAGTTTATTACATGTATAAGGATGTACAAATAATTATAATAAACTGTTTAAAAAAAAAATTATGTGATATACATCATAATGAAATCAAATTAAGTTATTACTATATTCACAAAAGCCAACGGCCATTTCACGTTGCAAAGAACCGATTCTCGTCAGTCGTAGACAAACCTTTGTAGAGTGTGGACGTTCCTACGGAGCTCCTACCCATCGGGAAAAACCTTGGAAAAATTAAAAGGCCATAAAAACCTGGTACTTTAGTGCAACCCGAAACCTCAAGTGCCCGTGCCCTAGTCGCCGCGCCGTCCAGTGCAATCGGCATAATAGCAATCTCCGAACTCGAAAAGCAAATCGTTTGAAAGAAATAAAATTAAAAAAAAATAAACATGTAAAAACAAATTAAAGGGAAACATAACATCCACGATGAGTAACAACGAAAATATAACAGAGCAGTGGTGCGAAATACTCCCGCTTCGCAAGATACAACAAAGAGAAGCGAGGAAAAAGGAGTACCAGCCAAATATCGGCCAGGCAAGGAAACGTTCGAAATCAAGGATTAAGGACAACGAAAGCCACAGCGAGAGTGACATCGATGCTATACCCTCATGTATAAGAGAACAAACTAAGTACCAGCAAATCCTGCTAAAAAATAAATACCAGATCCTGGCCAACTCGGCAGACTCTTTTGGAGAAGAGAGTTTGCAAATTATAAAGCAAATCCAAAACACAAACGAAGGAAGAAGAAGGACCACCCCTGCCACACAGCCAAGCTCAGAAGAACAAGATGTCAGCGGAGAAGCAGAAACAATACGAATTCAACGACTAGGAACCCATCCAAACGTAGAAACCACGCAAAGGAAAACAACGAAACCACCACCAATAATAATAATGGGACAGGACCCTAAGGACACGATCAGGCTCATGAACAGCGTATTAAAAATAAAAAACTTTTTCGTGAAAAAACAACGAAGGTAAGCACTCTGTCTTCATAGATACCATCCAAGATTACAACAATGCCAAAGTTCTTTTAAACACAACAAAAACAAACTACTTCACATATACGCCGAAAACAGATAAAGCACAAACATTCATCTTAAAAGGCATTCATAGCGGCTATGAGCCAGAAGAAATAATGCAAGAATTACAAAACCTAAACAACGAAAAATTAACTTTCTTAAATGTATCGAGATTTAAAACAAAAATATCGGAACAACAGAAAAGAACTTTGCCATTGTTGTTAGTCCAAATATCGGCAAATAGCTCGGCGGGTAAATTGTACGAAATAAAAAATATAACCCACCAAATTGTACGGTGGGAAAAGCTACGAAAACCCGAGTCCATACAGTGTGTAGCGCCCAGTCGTGCGCACAAGAGAAAGTCTCTTCTACGTGCAAACAACGAACGTAATTTACGACTCTCGTTCGACGAAGCTATTTTTGAGTCGACATTTTCCAGATCTTTGCTACGCATGTTTATTAGAGTCTTTTCCGAATGTCCTCAATAGCAAACAGAGACCGTCGTAAATTAAGGGATTATCTGAAGGGCACTTAGACCGGACGCGCATCGACTTTCGTGCACGTGGGCCCGGCACGGGTGGCC
>NW_027583842.1:0-2305 GCF_028453695.1 Augochlora pura
ATCCTAAGCCGCATAGGCAAGGATTATGAATAAATAAAAAATAAAAATATACCATTGTTTAACAATAAAAGACTCGAGAAGGAAATTGAGATATTGTACAAATTAATTTTACCTTCTTCTATTCCACATCCCAAACAGCGGTGAAGCACCGAACGATCGCTCTTTTTTAAACAAGCAGTGTTAGTAAGATGCTCAGTAATATATATAAACATTGAGAACTAATAAATTAATAGAATTTAGGCAATAAATTATTTAACGCGAGGAAATTGCAAAACGAAAAGACCGTAATTTCCATAGCATTCCTCCACATGGTCGTCTCCTTGTCGTGGGGTGGAGGCTTAAGTAGCTGTGATGATGCCTGAAGCGATGCCGGCTGGAACTTCGGTTTCTGGTAGGGCCACCCTTGCGGAACGGTGAAAACTAAGTGCGACCCAATTAACTATTATAATGAAACGAGGTCATAAAGTTAAAGAGCTTACTGCACAGGGGTCTTCGGATACCCCAGTGCCCGTCGGTGTGTGTAGTGAGCGAGCTGGCTCCCCCCGAAGGTTATCTGACAACCGTTCTGTTGGGAGGGTGGATCCATTGGCCCCCCAACTGGAAATTATGACAAGGTCGATTACAGAGGCCCTAGGGTCTAGTATAGAGGATCTGGCGAAGAACAGTAGAGAAGTTGAAACCTTCGACCGGTATGTCCTACCGGAAATAAAGGGGCTAAATGAGATCACCATATCTCCTTTTGTTTCCTCTAGGAGACTTACCAGGACTCCGCCAGAAATAGACAGAAAGCGGTCTCAGTCACTGTCGGAGATTGCTAGTAAGAAGAGAGAAGCTGAGCAAAAAGTTGCAAACAAGGGCCCGAAAGAAAAGCAGACCTCGAAGAGAAAAAGGGGTGGATCGAGTGACCTGGAGAAATCATTCAGCGTACCGGATACGCGACTAGGTCCTATTATAGAAGAGATTGACGACCTAAAGACTCTTTTCTCGCACAAATACGCTGATGACTATGAACTTAGGATGAGACTTGCTAAAATAGCCGATAACCTGCAAGATGTTATGAAAACATCCAATTTAGAGTCACCTGCGGGACATATGGACGTGGACAGTGAAGCCGAGGATCACCGAGGTAACATACCCACAAGAGAGATAGCCACCCAGACGGCAGACCCATCAGCTATAGACATCGACTCCATCAGAACGTGGAAAACGAATGGTGAGAAATGGCTTGAACTCAAGGAGATGTTGAGTCAAAAATGGGTCCCCGAAGAAGAGGAGGATATTCAAGTAGAGCATGGGCATCCCGCCTCGACCGCTCTAGATGAAAACCTGGCCTGTTTCATACTCAGCGACCTCCAACCTAATCAAAGACATGGACATCAATATGGGGGGCATCACATATATCTCGACATGTACAAAGATACCCTCAGACAAAGGGACGACTACAAACAAAGAGAGATATATATACTTCTTGTTTGAAAGAGATAAGCAAGAGGAAAGACCGGAACCAAAGAACATCTTTGAGACGCTGCAAGAACTTAAAAAAGCGGCACCTATAAATAAAAACACAAAAATATTACTGACATACTTACCTGACTATCCTTTAGAAGATCTAAGAAGGATGACTAAAGCCGTATTTGCTGGATCTAATGTTAAGTTAACAATATTAGCACCAAAAACTGCCAAGGACCCTAAAATAGTCAAAACAGGCAAAAGAGTAAACCGGGTCGACGACACCGGGACTCTAATAGTAAAATCTGCGGGACAATCTTATGCGGACACGCTAAGAAACTTGAAATCAAACATTAATATTGACGAAGAGGGATTTAAAATCTCAAGCGTCCGCTCAAATAAAAATGGGGACGTTGTTTTATCGGTCAAAGGAGGGTTTGAAAAGGCGGTCGATCTGAAGACGCTAATAAACAAGAAGATCACGGGCGCGAAGTCAACAATTGCGTCGAGGAAGAAGGACTTCAAGGTGATACACCTGAAACAACTCGACGGAGACGTAAAAGAAGAGGATATAAGGAAATCAATATCAGACATCCTCACAGAAAATGAGGCTAAAAGCCTAGCAATTAAAGCGCTAAGGCCTGCGGCTTCGGGTAGACAAAATGCGACGGTCATTGCGCCCACACAAATAATCGACAAGTTAGTTGACCTGAAGACCTTAAGAATTGGCTGGGGCAGATGCATCATTAGACAACGGGAAGAAATAACACAATGCTACAGATGCAGAGAATATGGTCATCTTGCCAGAGACTGTGAAGGACCAGATCGATCTAAACTGTGCAGACGATGCGGGGGA
>NW_027583843.1:0-2304 GCF_028453695.1 Augochlora pura
ACTCTAACTCATTTTATATATAACTCGAACCAGCTTTCCTCTTAACTATAAAATAGCGTCGCACAATTTGTTATTCTTGGAGGCAATAAACCAGTGGATCGGCTTGCGAGCAACGTCCGGTTTTCAATTTTTATCGTGCAAGAAATATTGGGTTGGTTGCTGGAAGTTCCGAAAAATGATTCGAAGAAGGGAACTGCAACAACCGTGGTCTCGGTAGCCGAGAGGAAGGAAAATCTGTCAGTGGGACACTTGGTCGCAGCTCGGCTGTCATCGGGCCGCGACCATGAATTGTCTCACGCTCCTGGGAACCCGGTGCTCGTTCTTCCCACCACTTCCTCTGATTTTTATTTTTCCACGACACGGCGACGACGATTTTCGGGAATTTTTACTTAGTACCGATAATTTAGAGCTCCATGCGCTCTGAGAAATTTTATTCTCGACTGTAAAATTTGTCTCCGAAATTTTATTATTGACTGTCATATTTATCTCTGAAATTTTATTTTTGGTTGTCAAATTTGTCTCAGAAATTTTATTCTTGAATATAGCAGCAATTGCAGAATTTTTATTCTTAGCTGTAAAATTAGTCGCAGAAAATTTATCCTTGGTTGTAAAATTAGTTTAAGAATTGTTATTCTTGGTTATCTTTATCTCAGAATTTTTGTTCTTGATTACCTTCGCCTCAGAAATTTTATTCTAGGTTATCTTTGTCTTAGCATTTTTATTCTAGGTTATCCTTGTCTCAGAATTTTTATTCTAGGTTATCCTTGTCTCAGAATTTTTATTCTAGGTTATCCTTGCCTCAGAATTTTTTATTCCTACTATTTCTTCTTATTATTATTTTTATTCCTATATTCTTATTATTCTCGAATATCAAATATGTTTCAATATTTTTACTATCAGAATAGTCACAGAATTTTTATTCTCAATTATTAAAATAGTCTGAGAATTTTGATCCTCGGCTATCAAAATAGTCTCAGAATTTTTATCCGCAGCTATCAAGTACATCTCAGAATTTGTGATCCTCGCCTATGAAAATAGTCTCAGAATTTTTATCCTCAGCTATCAAGTATATCTCAGAATTTTTATTCCCAACTATCAAACACTTGCAAACGGATTCGCAATAGTGGCGTTTATTTCAGCAAGCAGCAGTTTATTTAGAAATCGTGCAACACGCGTGGAGGTGGGGCTTCAAATGTAATTTTCATCAATGTATCTATAATCGTCGGCTAAGATTAGAAACGAACGTTACAACAATCTCTAACACAGGATGTAGACATTAGATATATACGTACATACATATAATAGCGTTCACGATCTGGAAATTCAACGATCGAACGTTTGTTGAAGAAACGAAGACGGAAGTATCCAAGGAGGTTCTCTGTCGTTCGCGAAGTGCTCCACTGTTCTCGCACGGTTTCAAAGTCGATACTAATTTTATAGTCGTAAACAATCGAGTTTCGCCCGCGCCTTCCGATATGCGAAAACGATTCTCACGTACTAATAATATTGTCTTAGTATTTTAAGATAAAAAATAGAAACGTAAACGTAAGGAAAAGAAATGGTAATTTTTCGAGCTGGTACAACATTGTTAATCCAGCAGAAATTATGTTATTCCAATAAAGTAAAAAATTTAATTATGACCGAGAATCTATTGACCTTTGAACTCACGTCAATTACTTTGCTCTATTATTTTTATATGAGTACAAGAAGAATAATTTACAATATTTATTTACGTGAATTTAGATAATTCCATGCCTCCAAATTTTTGCCTCCGTAATTATTTAATTTCGTAAACTAATTTATTGCACAAGTGGTTACCATTAATTTACATTATTTTAGTATTATGTTAGCAAATTGTCGATTATTAATATTAAAAATTCAACCAAAGAAACACGAACGCGATAGCATATCGACCGAGATCGCTGCGCATACGCGGGCCCCACGCATTTATTATTAACCCTTTTCGAATCGAGATAGAAATCCCTTTGAGGCTCACGGCGCTGGGCAGAGGAATAACAGACGGAACAGCGTTTCCAGGTATCGGGCCGGTGAAAAAGCGCGGTCCGACTCTTTCAGACGAGGACGACGAACACTGTCATAATACAGTGACTCGCAGAACTCTGAAGAGCCTGGAGCTTTCCTAGAATCCGCCATTTTGACTGACGGTCGGTCAACAATCGGACCTCCTGATCCCATTTGTATGGAACCGTGTCGTACATCGAGACGATCGAAAGTAATCAAATAGATCCGTAATATTTTTTCCGACCTGTTCTCTTTATTTATTCATATATTTCGTGCAGCTGC
>NW_027583844.1:0-2304 GCF_028453695.1 Augochlora pura
CAAAAGATAGAGACGTCATCACCTGTAAGTGGGTCTTTAAATTAAAACGGAATGCGGATGGCAGCATTGGGAGATACAAAGCTAGGCTTGTCGCTCGAAGTTTTTCTCAAAAGTATGGGACAGACTACGTTTTTGCGCCCGTAGTAAGGCAAACGACCTTTAGAACCTTCCTAGCACTAGCAGGTCAGAAAGGTATGTTCGTAAAGCATTTCGATGCGAAGACAGCGTTTCTCAATGGAACACTCAAGGAGACCATTTATATGCAGCAACCCGAAGGATATATCATTCCAGGTAAAGAAGATCATGCTTGCAAATTAAAGAAGGGCATTTATGGTTTGAAGCAAGCTGCTAAAGTTTGGAACGATAAGATAAACGAATTAGTAAAGAAACATGATTTTAAACAAAGTTCAACAGATCCGTGTTTATACATAAAGGTTTTTGAGGGAAAACAAATTTATCTCATTGTTTATGTAGATGATATTTTAATTGCTGCAAAGGACATAAATAAAATTGACAAAGTGGATGATTTTTTGAAGAAGCATTTTCAGCTTAATGATCTTGGACTGTTAAAGCAATATTTAGGTATGTAAATAAGGAAAAATGAAGATGGTTTCTTCTGTATAAAACAAGAAGAGTACATCAAGAAAATTGTATGCAGATTTGGATTACAAGATGCAAAACCTTCTAGTATATTTTTCATTAGATCAAGGCTATGGAAAATATAGAGATGACGGATCGCCAATGCCAGAAAATACCAAATATCAGCAGTTAATCGGTGCGTTATTGTATCTAACTATAAGCACAAGGCTAGATATTTCAGCAAGTGTTGCAATTTTAAGCCAACATAATAAGCAACCCATAACAGTTGATTGGACGGAAGCGAAAAGAGTTGTCCGTTATTTAAAGGGAACAATGGGTCATGAATTAAGACTCGGTAAACGAAATAGCGAAAAAGAATTGATTGGTTTTGCAGATGCTGATTGGGCACAAAACAAGGCTGATAGGAAATCCAACAGCGGGTATTTATTCCAATTTTGTGGAGCGTCGATAAGTTGGAGTTGCAGGAAGCAAACCAGTGTCGCACTATCTTCGACAGAGACGGAATATGTTGCTCTAGCTGAGGCGACACAGGAAGGAGTGTGGTTAAATCGACTCTTGGAAGACTTTGGAGAAAGCATCCAGAAGAAACTAATTATTTACGAAGATAATCAAAGTTGTCTTAAACTCGTGGACAACAACAAATTCAGCAACAGGACAAAACATATAGATACAAAGTTCCACTATATAAAGGATTTGAAGGATCAAGGGATGGTGGATTATAGATACTGTCCTACGGATCAAATGTCGGCTGACATGTTTACAAAACCATTGGGGAAAATAAAGTTGAAATGTATGGCCGAGAAATGTGGATTGACTAATGAATAAATTAGTTTCAGTGTCATCATCGTTGAGGAAGGGTGTTGGAATTTCAACGATGACTACCGATGGAAAACAAACCCAGCGAACTGTTTTATGGCCCTTTATGAGGCTGAGCCGTTGGCGACGAAGGCCCACGGATTTTTCAGTTCTAAAGCAGAAACCGGACCGTGAGGTTGCCACTTCGGAATACCACTACCATTGTATATATTTTTCTCTATATATGTAGTTCTGTTATACATCACTTATTCTACTGGATACGCGAATGTTCTGAAGTATTAAATTGAATTAAGAATAGGGTGTATTAAAGTTTTAATTCAAAACCTTTCAACAGTATTCATTTAAATCATAAGATGAAGAAAATTGGGCGTAGGAATGTCCTATAATCAACTGATTGTCGGTGTTACAATCGTCCCCGATCACGCGTTCAAACATTAATTATAAATTCTTATTTATAACATGCTTATTAATGCAAGATAATTATCAGTATTTCTTTTAGGGCATATGAAATTAAAGATTTAAAAAAAAGAAGAAGAATATATTTACAAAAAAGCACTTATATCTTCAACTTCAAACGATAACTACATTTTCAATCTTAATACGACGAAAATTAATCGTCTGTTGCATGCGTCCCTATGAAAATTTATGATTTTTACGACTGTGCCAATACATATGAGAATTCTAAGTTTTTACTTTGTAAAAAAATCACATATACAATTTCACTGTACTATTAGTGACATCTATTGGTGCTGATCATAAGTACGATGTTCCGGTATGAAACCAGCATATATTCTCAATTTTGCTTAGTTTTTTAAAATATGGCGAAATATACTTTTTGGCATTCATTATCCCATCGATAAATGTAATGTTTCCAACACCACTGTACGC
>NW_027583845.1:0-2303 GCF_028453695.1 Augochlora pura
ATCGCGTTTCTCGACTTTTTGTTTTATGGAGTTAGTCGATGTGTGCATTGAACGGCTCATATATTGGAAGTGCCCTCTAAACTGAACATAGTAACTCCTTAAGTGTGTATATTATACAAGCTAGAGGAAAAAATATAAAAATGAGCTGATCTCCCTCAATCAAAATGATGGACACATTACATTTTTTCCATTATTGTGTTTTCCGTCAGTCGTTTCTCAGCATTGACTAGATGCAAATGCGTTAATCTGTCATTTATCTACAGTATTGTTGCAGTTAATTGTTAAAACAGCGCGAGATGGGTAGCGGGAAACAATTGAACAGAAGTGAAATCGATCAAATCTTATTACTGCGTTCAGAGAATTGTACCATCACAAAAATTGCAAAGTTATTTAATCGGAGCCGCAATGTCATTTACAATCTTTTAAAAATCCAAAAATCTACGGAAAAAAGAAAACATAGGGGAGACCTCGTGCAACGACAGAATGTCACAAACGGGCTATACTACGCGTTGTTTCAAATTATAAAGTAACTGCAAGACAAATCGCTGAGTAAGTGGGAGTTCCAGTTAACGTTAGGACTGTACGACGTATTCTACAACAAAATGGTCGTAATAAACGCAAAAATTTGAAAACATGACCTCTTTTAAGTAAGCAACATAAGGAAGCCCTCGAGATCATGTTCTATGGCGAAAAGTGGAGGTCTGTGATTTTTAGCAATGAAAAGAAGTTTAATTTGGACGGCCCTGGTGGCTGGTGTTAGTTTTTGCATGGCATAAGAAAAGAGGAACAATTTTTAGCCGTCGTCAAATAAGTGGAGGTAATGTTACAATATGAGCCGGTATTGGCTATCATGGAAAAACTGATATCAACTTTTTATCGGGCCGTATAAACAGTCAGAAGTCTATAGACTTAATAAAAGATCAATTAAGCAAGCACGCGATCCGAATTGCAGGCAATAATTGTGCCCATAATTATGAAAGTGGTCTAAGTCAAAAATTTAAAGAAATTATATAAACATAACTTGGTCCTTTCTACCGAATGACCGTGGTTTTGGGTTGGTAGAAATGAAAATAAAAAAAGCAAATTACTTATACAATCCTGAGCACTATTATGAACTGATATAAAAGTGTAGAAGAAGAAATACATTTTCGATAAAACGAATGTCGCAGCCGGATTTTATTTCAACGAAATCACTAAAAGAGTCAACAACAAGAAGAGGAAAAAATACCGCGGGCGTATCTGTCTCTTGGCTGCAAATACAATGGATGAGATTCGTGAAAAATTAATCTTATAAAATGTTCTATAAAACTTCTTTAGATGCTCCTGAATTCCAAGTTTTGGATCTTTCATCTAAAAGAGGAAGATCAAAAATATAAGAAAATATTCAATTGCTTCCATTATACAACACCACCAGACCAGTAACGGAAGGAAAACATAAAAATCTTATGTGTTTACTACCATACATCCCTCCAGTTTTTCAGGAACATTTTAAAAATCTTAAAAACTCGAAATTATGATAAAAATGGATTACTTTTTAAAAATGATTAATAAATGTTTATGAATTATTTCGTTAAAGTTGTTACACCACTTTCAAAATAAACGGCTTAAATAAAAAGCACAATTTTTTATTACTTTAAGTCAATTATAGGACATTCAGTTAATTTTGAAAATGGTCTAAGTCAATTCAAGCTTTAAAAACAACATTTTCCTATGAAATTCACACAAAATTTCATATCTATAATAAATTTCCATTAATCAAGACTAATAAAATTATAAATTAAAATGTCGCATAATGTAAAAATATTTTTTAATTTATTCAAATGCGATTCATTAAATATCTCGAAACAAGAAATATTTGACTTATACCACTTTCATAATTATGGGCACAATTATATTTTCCAACAAAATAATGCTGCAGTACACACTGAAAAAACAGTTAAAACATTTTTCAATTCCGAAAATGTTACAGTTTTGGATTAGCCGACCCGCTTGCCCGATCTCAATATTATTCAAAATATTTGGACAGTTTTGTCAAGAAGTGTATATGCGGATGGAAAGCAATACAAAGATGTCAGAGAATTAAAAGACAGTATTATTAAAAATTGGAGTCTCTTAAAACAAAAACGTATCAGAAAATTGTATTAGTCAATTCCTAAGCGTTTATTAGATGTTGTACAACAAAATGGTGACCTCACTGAAATTTGTAGGGATTATTTTTCAAAGGGTAAATCCCACGTGACTCTGTGGTAATAAATAAAGCAAGAACAACTAAGGACACCTTCGATTAACAATAACAATTACAG
>NW_027583846.1:0-2303 GCF_028453695.1 Augochlora pura
CGGCGCATTATCGTGAACATTGTACGCGAAACCGAACGATCCGCGATAACAGTTGTTCGGGCGGCGATTATAAAAATTCCGACGGCGGTTTATCAAAACCCGGGTGCGTCGCTTCGACGGCGCGGCATTGCGGTGGGAAAGGGGGAGGGGTTGGGTGGAGGAATCGCGACGATCTGGCCGCATTGTCGCGCGATAATGAAGCCGGGGAGAGGCGAGCGAGAGCGTCCGCTTATCGCGGGGAGCGGTCAGGTTATCTTGCCGCGCTAAAACACCGCTCCGATCGCGATTCGCAGAGAGCGTGGCCGCGCCGAGTGCCGTACCTCGACGCGAGGTCGACCCGGCGAGCCGGCTAATTTGTTACTCGACCGCTCGGCTCCACCCAGAGCACTTAATCGGACTGACGACCGAGACAGCTGTCGCGAATTAATTTGCCTTGCAGGTGTCAGACGCAGTCCCTAGTCTGCGCTGTAGACCCGATCCAGTCGATCCTCGAATCTATGGGACGAGCGGTCCTCCAATGCCCTTTTACCATGGCTGTCTACCGCCGCGCCACCCTTAGGCTACGTCTACATGCGTCAGATGATGTAAATGACTCGTTACACTAGACTTTAGGCGACGTTAACCATTTGTCGTATTTGTGCAAGGAACTTGATTAACCCCTTGCACTATAATAACGAGTCAGACTCGTGATAGAAATTTCATGGGAGATTTATTAAATATTAATATTATTAATTTCTCTTAAATCGAAATCAAATTTAATTCTTCTGTTCTCAAAGTTTCGAAATGAAAATGAATAAAAATAACAGAAGAAACAAAAATTGTTTGGTCTTATTAGGCAAAATATTAACGACAAATAAGTGCTAATCAACGCGGTATGAAAGAAGTCATAGTGCAAAGGGTTAAATGAATAATGTGAACTTTTATTGTAGAGGGTTTTCCAATAGGGACGGGTCGACGTTGTCAGTCTGTAGCGGGCATGTTGTTTCGAATGCGTCGATTAAATAGATTCACCACAAATCTGACTCATTATTATAGTGTAACGCGTCAATGCTCCCTCAAAATTTCTTACGATTTTTCTCCCACGTGTTCCACGGAAAATGATTTTAAAAAGCCGCGGCGAATAAACGCGTCGAAATGAAAAGGATTAGAAATTCGACCGTCGAAGACGCGGTTCTAATTGAACCGCGATGAAAATGAAATTTTAGGCAGCTTTAAAAGGTTTTCCAATAAACGCCGGCTCCCGCGAAGAATATTGAATTTCTGGATGCACCAGCGCGGGGTCAATGAAATTCCACATTTCTTTTCCTCGATTTCGCGTTTTATTATTGGGCGCGAATTGATTTCACAGAAAGCAGAACTCGGGGGAGCGAGCGGGGAAGACAATCGCGACACACATATATCGGCGACTAAAAATCTGCGCGAATCCGTGACGATCGTTGCGTAAAAAAGACCGCAAACGATCGCGGAGAGACCGTAGAAGTTTAGCGAGCGAAGAACAAACGGTCCGGCCGAGGCAATTAATTCCGCTGGCAAAATATTTGGCGACCGTTGCGTTGCCGCGGCGTATTAATTACCCTGTTACAGGCGGGATCTCTGTTGTTCGATATTATATTCAATTTCTCAATTAACCGTGCCTTCCGATGGAGGAAATTGGAGCAAATATCCCGGCGGCTGACAGAAATTTTCCGCGATCGGCTCGCGGGCCGTGGCCACGAGAGAAACAATACACGGGCGGCGCGCGGAATCCCGAACTCCCGTCGAGCATTGTTCCCGGGCCATGCTGTATGAAACTAATTATTCAACTCCTAACGAATGTAAGTTATACCACCGGCGGCGAAGCGATCTTGACGAGCTCGTTAGAGCCTCCGCCCGTCGACTCGCCCCCCCACCCCCGACTCTCGAATCGTCGAGAGAGCCTCGATTTAGCCCGCAGCGATCCGTACGACACATTGTCCGATCGTCGATTTACCTCGCGGAGTCGCTCGCGAGCATTTAAAGGGGCCATCCAGGTGAAACATTGTCTGCGGGGCCGATCTCTTCGTCGGGCCATTAAGTCGGCTCGATTGACAACGGATCGGACGCGCTCTGAATTGAACGGTATCGATTCGCCGGCGCTCCGTCGGGAGCGCCTCCTTTCAACCAGAAACTAGTCGATTCTCGAAACTGTCTTCCGCTCGCATCAAAGAAGCCTCCCATGAAACGTTCGGGCTGTCCCATTTAGCCGGCAGTTCCACGCAACGCGAACTTCCCTCGTGAAACACGACGTCGGGCAACGGATCCGCAAGACGGTGATTTCGAATTTT
>NW_027583847.1:0-2302 GCF_028453695.1 Augochlora pura
GAGTGCGATCCATCTGCGTGGTTTCGAAAGCATCGTAAGCGATATTTAAGCCGCTATTTCTTTGTGAACAAGATTGATCATTGCAAAATCACGCCCGAGGGCAGATCCGGGGATTTAAACGGGCAAATGGGATTACGTAATTACACGACAGGATATTTGGCGATCGGCTTTTCAAAGCCGATGTAATATCCGTGCGAGTCATTTATGAGTTATTGTACGAAGATACTTTTGATACAGGCAATCGTGCAGATTGACATCGGCGATGGACCACAATAAAAGTGGAACAGAATAATTGCAGCTATTTCGGTGATTTATCGTTGATCTTTTCGTTATGAAACTCGAGAGGCCGAATGTGAGAAGTGACGTTTACGATATTTCAAAGTGTTCAGCGATTGTTTCACGCGATAAAAACCTTTTTTTCATCGATAAACAAAAACTCCTCAACTCGATTGTAACGCAAAAGTGTTAATCCGAGAATGAGCAATTTGCAAGAATATTGGCAATGAAATAAATGAAAATTTCTTCTTGGGTAACGTAATTAGCACCTTTTTGATTATTCATCGACTAAAAACAAATACTGTCAATTAGGGATCGCGCGTTCCGTTTTAATATGTATGAACCTATAAGAAATGTATACACATAAAGCTCCGCGAATAATTTTCAATTGATAATTACATGTGCAATAAAATGCGCGATCAATTAATAGGTTATATCTAAAATTCAAATTCGCCTTTTGTAGCGTGATCGTTCATTTCGCCCGGGAGTTTAAACTATCAAAACCGAATACAAACAATTACAAATTGGAATATTCAATTTGTGTGTGTATTGTCTACGCAAGAATAATGTATTAACTGTTTATTCATTGAATAAAAACATTCGAAAATTCCCCGAGCAATTGCCATTAACTCAATGGTTAAATAAAACATGAGTTAATGCATACGATTAAAAGTGCGCCTACTATAAAAAAAAGCAATAGCGCTCGAACTCACAGAAATCACATAAGATCAGGTTTATACTTCACGAGTAGTTGTTTATGTATAATACAAATCTGCCGTCTGAATTATAAGAAATGGAAATTAGAAGAAACTTGTAATAATTTCAACACATCCAAAAAACAGAAACAACACCGTCATTAAAATTATTTTAATTACTTTACAATTTTGTTCTCTATGCACCGGTTCTTGAAAATGCATAAAAAGCATATAAAGGCCACGAAATCGTACTTTCTTAAAATCGAGCGACATAAGGAGCGTGCTAAAATGTTGAACGATAATTGAATCGAAATTCTACTACGACCAAATAAAGAATTTGTTTCCTTGCAAACTGATTTGCTGTATTAACAAAATAATTTTTATAACAATAAGGTTTAGATTTAAAAAATTGTTGAGTAGCGAAACTGTTGCTACCAGTCGCAAAAATCAAGCCAGGAAAATTATTTCACATTTACAGTGAAAATGGCGCCGAGTGCAAAGGGTCGACATTATTAGTTCTCTAACAAGTTGAATAGACAAATCTTGAAACACGTTTACAAAACGCATGTCGAAACACCGGTTGGTCAAGGTTCCGCGAGCGAATTTCCTAGAAGAATCCTATTTGCAGGAAGATTCTGGAACTAACAAAACAACATTATCGATCGTTTATCAAGTAGAACAGCCGTGTTCGCGGGATCCATCATCCTCTTTGACGTCCAGTCGCTCGGCAAAAAGATTCGACCGAAATGAATGTAACGAGCAAGCCGTCCGGATAACGTCAGGGGCTTGTGCGCGATGTCTCTCGTCTGGTGGGCACGATTATTCGGTATAATCGTATTATTCGAGATAACACGGCTTTCCACAGCCCCCGACACAATCCGTGGCTTCGGATTCGAGCGTACGAGTGCACGTAGCCCGAGGATGCTTGTCGTCACTTACCTCCTCAAGGGAATGTAAACAGGCGGGGCGCGGTTGAATCGAGAGATCCAGCGTTCTCTGTCGAAAACAACTGCGAGATCCGGTGATCCGATATACATATTCGGGCTGAATGCCACACACGCGCGACCAGATCAAACTCGACAATTTTTATCGCAGCAATGATTCCTTTTAATCGAAAGCGACCGCCGCGCTTCGTTCGGCTTTCTTTACGAAATGCGATGGCCAGAAGTTGTCTTCCATTCAGAAAATTATTCCAACCTTTCGATCGGCAATCTGATAACATCGAGAATTCCATGAAATCGGTGCAATTTATTTAACCAGTTAGCAGTTGCAATCTCTTTCAAAATAAAATTTATAATTCCCTTCTGTAGCTCTTTAACAAAATTATAATT
>NW_027583848.1:0-2302 GCF_028453695.1 Augochlora pura
AAAACGTTCTATCACCGAAAATTTTCATTCAAGTTACAGAATAACGTAATACACTCGGATAACCGGAATACCGGTAAAGATAAATGTTCGGATAAGGGAATCCACCACCATATTTCCATAGTTCATTGAACGCGTTCACGGTATTAGCGATCGCGTCCTGATTACCGGATTGCTGCGGCGCCTTCGGAATGCAACGGCGGTCTCGCTAAATCTCCCTCGTTCCCGGTTCCCCAGTTTCCCGGCTCCGCGGAACACCTGTCGCATACACAGGGTGTCCCGAGAAAAGCCGGCCCACCGAACAGAGCCTCGCTCTCCGGTGGCCGGGTTCTCCGAGCACGTTGAAAAATCGTCCGCAGCTTCGTGTGTCGGATAGGATCCCCGGGGGGGACGGGAAGGTTCACGGAAAAGGTTCCCGTCGCCGTTAGGAAAGGGGTGTTCGCCGTTTCCCTTATTTCTGGAAGCCCGGAATGGACTCGAGCGAAATTAATGGCCGCGATCGCGATAAAAGAAAATAATGGAACCGAGTTGGTCCTTAATCCTCTTGACTCTGGTGGCGTGCGAGGCCCGAGATAACGGTGGTTGACTAAACGAGCGCAGGTTTAGTTACAGGCCGGAGTTACGATTTCCAAGGGGGCCGGCTATGTGTCTCGTTCAATCGGCCGCTGCTATCTCCTCGCTGGCTCAAATTTCGTAACGGTTTCGCAATGCCTCGCCATTGCCCGGGGTAACCCGGTATCCTTACGAGACTGGCTCGGGCCAGCTGCCCCGCCAGAGAAATTAGCTGTCTCGTTTTGCGACACCCGTGTGGATCGTAAAGCAGCCCCGCGAACAAGAAGAACGAGAAGAAGAAGAAGAAGAAGAAAATGTTCCGGTCGATCGCGTTTCAGTTTCCTCCACGGAATCCATTGTTCCCTACTGTCGGTTTCCCTTTCGTGACGAGCACCGTCCCAGACAAGGCTTATGGCCCGCGGCCAACCCCCAAAGTGATTTATTTAGGAATTTCGTGAAATTTTGATACCGTGTTAACCGCTCGCGCTATGACAACGAGGAGTCTGTCTCGCGATAAAGACGTCGCGTATAATTTAACACCTGGCCGACCGAACACGAGAGATCTCCCCGTTTCGAGTCGAGTCGTTCGATGACAAAATGGATGTATTTCCACGACGTTGTAATTTTGTTTATTTAATCAGATTCCAACGAGACGCGGATGTTGAAGTGGTAATTAGCAAGATGTCTGTTCGCTGCAAAAATTATTATTTAATTAAATAAAGTAGTTGAATTTTGTGAAACTTTTTACAAGGTCTGAAGGGAACAAGGAGATTAATCTGGTGTCTCTAGGTTTAGGTGCGACAGTAAACCGAGACGCGGCGGCAGCAAAAATTGTCTCGTTCTATTAGGGATGTTTTTAACCCCTTCGCGAGTCTGACCAACGACGGAGGTTTCCAGTCGTCGTAGCTTGTTAAGTACGAATTTTATTCTGTTGCTTTGAGTCGTCGTAAAATTCTTTTCTATTGGCCTTAGTATTTAATTAGTTCGGTAAATGTAGGCGTGCAATAATTAAACGTTTTTCTTTTCCTTCGGAGAAACTGTTACGATCGGGACGGTTCTCGCAACTGTGAAGATAATGGCATGGCACAGAGTTTATTGTATAAAGTGAAGGGTAATTATATGAAATAATACTTAACAATTAAATTAAATTTAAAAAACTAACACACGATACAAGATATCCGTGGAAATATTAAGAAGCGCACTTCATCATTTTCTTTCTTCAACGTCAATTTAGTTTTCAAATTTTAATCCTTATGTCAATAAGAGGATGTACTTTCTCACGTTCCTTTCAGAATATTTTCTATAATATTTTCTAAAAATAGTTTCCATTAATAACCGTCTCGAGTTTATAATTTTTATTATCAGAAAGGTACTGAAATAAAGTGCTGATAAAACTTTGATGAAAATTCGTTCAAACGCCGAGTTTTTCAACAAAGTGTCCAAATTGTCCAGTCAATGAACAAGAACATTTGACCACGCCAACAAGTATAAAGTTAATCAATCAATCAATTACTCTACTATCATCTTACCGCAATTACGTTTATGATTTTAAATCGTTTTTACATTTTTAAATTATTAAACATTTTATAAACATTATATTAACATTAGGATATAACCGCGTCTAACATTATATTAACATATTAAACATTAATAATTAAACATTTTTAAATTTATGACTTGAAATTGTTCGGCGTAAATGAACGTCGGAGGGTCTTTTGATTTTCTATAAAGATTCGGTACAGATACGATAATA
>NW_027583849.1:0-7416 GCF_028453695.1 Augochlora pura
TCTCTCTCTCTCTCTCTCTCTCTCCCTCTCTCTTTCTCTCTCTTTCTTTCTTTCTTTCACTCGCCACCCCTTCGATCTCTCCTCCGTTTTCCGCTCGACGGAACCAACCCCCTCATCGAAAAATTGTTTCATCCGATCTCGAAGCGGTGGGCCCTTCGCCGGAGAAATTAGGGCTACTTTATAGTGCCTTCAATTTTCCAAATTATTTCTACCCTGGAACAATCTCCTCCGATTCGAACGCGAGAAGGATCCACTCGCCGAGCGACGATTTAAATTGAGATTTAATATTATATAGAATATTTAATACAATATAGAATTTATTAATATTGTAGGGATTATTTTTGATAGGGTAAATCCCACGTGACTCCGTGGTAATAAATAATGAAGCCACAAAAGGCACCTATCGATTAACAATAACAATTACAGTTTATACGCAACCAGTCTACCTTTCATACTCGGAAAAAACCATACAGTATAATATGGAATTTATTAATATAAAATATTTTATATAATATAGAATTTATTAATATATTACATTTATAGCGATAGTCATCTTTTGTCAACATTCTTATATAAAGTAAACCGAGATTTATTATTATATAGAATATTTTATATAATATAGAATTTATTAATATAGAATATCTATAGCGATAGTCCTTCTTTTTCAACCTTTTTATTAAAATGCCTGCTTCGGTCATAGATTGGTAGCGATAAATTCAGCAAATAGAAAATCATATTTTCCTGAATAGAAGATAGGAAAATTGCATCATTACCTGTACGTATACCAAGGAGATTGGACGCATGTGTAACAAAAATATTAGAGATGGTTATATTGCGAATGGTCAATTTCGTTGGACCACGAATAATAAAAATAACTGAGAATATGAGAACGTCCCGTGATCAATAAAGGATCCAATTCGCCTACATATAACAAAAATATTTGTACCGAACGCACTGTATAATTTACTCTATATTTTCCTACGTTTATAACTTCTGATATAAAATTGACGAATTTCAAACGATTTCGTGCATTTGATGATGAAACTTTTCCAAACGAAGATAGAAAATCAAATCGCAGGTAAGGTGATAGAAATAGGACTCGAAACTTGCGCGGTGTAACTTCGATTATAATAATCGGCCGTTTAATTAGTTATTTCCGGCGTCGACGGATTTTCGGCCGCCCGATTCGCGAGCGTTTCGATCGCGCGCCACGGCGGAGTTAAAAAATTCGAGATTTTTCCCGGGAGAATAAACGGTCCGTTTTTTCGCGGTCCAGTGCCCCGGCAGCAGCAGCAGCAGCAAAACGCCGCGCCGCCTAAATCGTTTGAAAAACAGGCGGCCGTGTTTTGTTTCCAGCGCGTTGAAGCGGGGCCCGCCAGCGAATCCACGGCAACGCGTCCACCAGGCCTCCTATCCCCGTCGTCATCGAGCTGACCGAGATGACTGATTTGATAAAACGCCAGACCTGGGGGATCGACCTTGTAAAAATCCGCGAGGAAAGTCGACGCATGCCCGACGTGTCCCCCCGCCGTTAACCGGGGGGGTTAACGCTATCAAATGAAACTGTCCAATTGAAATCTCGAGCCGTTTACCTGGAACCGCTAAAAAAATATTCTTTCGATTTTCTGCTCGCGAGCGCACAGAATCGATTCTTCTCGCGGCTGATTTCGACGCGAGATTGAAAAGCGCGATTTCCGCGTGAGTCGAGCATTGAAATTAATTATTTCTATCATTTCTATCATTTTGCGTCGAGGATATTTCTATCGAATTGCGAGGAAGCATTTTTATTTGCATCTGTACTATTTTTACAGCTGTACACGTGTTTGTATATTTGTATCGAATTATTTACAGAAAACAATGGGTTGCCATAGAACTATGGTCCTTGAAAGGAGTGGACAGCGATGCATGCGAGACAAATTTCTAATTTTCTTTTTTACCTTAAAAAGATAAGTCAAAGTGAATATTGCAACATTTTTGTTAGATCTTTTTCTACTAAATCGATCTAGCATGGACGTGAAATTATTTGTTTATACTCCTGTATAATATATTTTTTATATACTTGTATTTATATACTTGTATTTTAACATTTTCAACGGCAAATATTTTAATATTTTCAACAGCAAATATTTGAATATTTTCAACAGCAAATATTTCAATATTTTCAACAGCAAATATTTTTGATACACGAGGTACATAATATTTTATAAATTCGTGAGGTGAGAAATAACAATTAATTAATTTAACGAAAAATAATGTAGAAGGAGGTCGAAATACGAAGCAAGAGACCCCATTTTTGGTGGTTGATTCTAGGTTATTTTTCTCCGGTTCTCTATTTTTTCTAAACGGGGTCGAAGACGCCTTTTTATTGCCGAACCAGCAGCGTGTTTGTTGTTATGAAATATCTAGCCGAAAGATTGCAACGCGACAGTGACGGATGACTGGAATCACGGATTTACGAATACGTCAATCGGTATCGCCGATAGAGGCGCAAGGTGGAAGCGTGACGCGTATTCTAGAAAAATCGATCGCTAATTGAATTTTGGTGACGGCCGGCGTCGCCCCGTTTATCCGGATGCATATTATATCCAGATAGCGTTCGACCCCCATATTCAACGTAAAAAACTACGTTTTAACGACGACCTTGCGATCGATTGATAACAATTGAAATACCGCGTATCCTTGTTATCGGATATTAGCATGAATAATATAGAATGATAGAGAACGAACGACATGGTCGCTAAACTATGAATATAGTTTAGAAAGCTAATAGTTAGAAAACTATGAATATTTTTTGCTGCGTTCTATTTAGCAGATTCAGGATGGAACGTCTAACACGTTCGGCTAAAATCTCTTCGTCGTTTTAAATGATAAGAGAAACCTGAATGGTACATTCAGACCTGGATGTAACAGTTTTGCAAAATTTCGAAGCTATCACACTTTTTCCATATTCATTTCAGTAGAAATGTTTCTGACCGCTTCACGTTACGTTATCGCGTTCGAGGGTAGAAGGACACGGCGCTTCTCTCGCTCATAAAATTATTAACAGTAATCTAGACCTAATATTCCAATAATATCAAAACCTGTTGAAAATGACAGCGTGTTGATGAAAATTTGATTCCATTGAAAAAAAGGACAACGTTGCATTAGAATTTATTCCGTTCACTCCGCTTTCGATTTCCAGGGAAACTACGGCTTGACTTTATCGCTAATCGAACAACGCCCATCGTAACGAGCACCGTCCTATACCTTATTCCAGGTATGCTCGACGTGGGAAGCAACGAAAAATCGCGGCATCGGTGTAACAGCCGCACCGAACGATATTATTACACGGTTCATTTAAGTTAGATAACAACAACTGTGCGGCCGGGTTTGTTGCGGCGACAGGGGTGGGGGGGAGGGGCGCGCGCGCGCGGGGGCCAGGTAACAGCCATCGCGGAACAATATCCGCCACATCTCTCGCCTACAGCCTAATTACTTTCCGGCCCCCGGCGCACACCGCTCACCTGCAGTAACGCCTGCGAGAAACACCATCGAGGCTGCACCACCACCACCACCACCGCCACCATTACCGCCGCCACCGCCATGGACCTGCTTCGATGTTGCCCCGCGCTGCCGGGGCAGACGGTATCCAGGTGGGTAACGCATCGAACGTTAGAAGGGTGGCAGGAGAAAGGGGGTGGCCGAGAGGGGGACGGCGGATGGGAAGGAGGTCGAACGGCAGTCTACCATGAGAACGATAATCCTTCTTCCCTTTATTTTATTTCTTATGTTCCAGTTTAATTAGTTTCCCGATAATACCCGCTATCTCTTCTCCGCAGCGGAAACAAGCGAACCAACCCCCTCCCCCTCGGCGGCGGGGCCCCCGCTGTGCCCCTCGCGGCCGTTTTGCTCCACGACTTCTCGAACAACGCGCCCCGCCTCACCCCTCCCCCCCTCCCCCCTTGCAATTTCTCCCGCAGCATCGGAATCGTCCGAAGGCCCTCGGAGCGATCCGATTTGAGGGATCGTTCGCGTCTTCCGAGTTACCGCGCGCCTCTTTGACGTATCCGCAATTTTATGGTGATGGGGATGACGATAAGAGTGGAGAGGAAAGAGGACGGGGTGGGGAACGAACGACCTGCGCCCAGGTAAATGAAACGCGGGATCCCTTCGGATAGTGAATGGATTGCTTCTGCGCGCCGGGCATTTGCTGATCGCGACTTTTATGAATCGCGACCACCACCACCACCACCACCCCCCTCATTGAAATATTGATCGGAAACGATCAGCCATCCTAATAGCCTCTTTTCTTTTAAATCCCCGCGATGAAACTAATTCCGTCATCTGGTTGTGTGCCGCTTCCTCGACTTCCGTGCTTTTTGCAGTATTTTCGACGTTTTTTGTCGCGAATGAAATAATTGTATAGTACGTGATATTTTGTCAATGTTTTTTTTTTAATCTATCGAAATTAAAATTTTGAATTTATCGAAATTAAAATTTGGAATTTATCGAAATTAAAATTTTGAATTTATCGAAATGAAATTTTTGGATTTATCGGTTAACGAAATGAAGAATAACGCTTTGGTAAAATATTAAAAGTAATACAAAGGTGGTTTAAATTAGGAGGTATGCATTAGGACATCTAATGCAAAATTTAAGAAATTGGTATCCATGATTATTTCCATTTTTTCTTATTATTTTTTCGTAGATTTTTATCCGTCTTCTATTTTATTCCTTTTCATTTATCATTAATCCATTGCACTGTAACAACAATTCAGACTCGTGACGAACGTTTTCTGCAGGATTCGATAAATATGGCCGCCAATCATATCTATTAAATCAAAATAAAATTTGAACCGCCTGTCATCGAAATCTGAAAATAGAAGTAAACAAGGACAATCGGAGACACTAGAACCATCTCGTGACATCATGGAAATAATAAACCCTTTCGGTACGAGTGCCGGATATATCCGGCGTCCGCGCGACGACCGCTCTGGACGAGCGCCGGATATATCCGGCGCACGTGCGACGACCGGTATAAATAACAGAATTTTATATAAATAAATCTTAACATTTTATATAAGTACCTCTGAATATCTCTTAGGTTACAAGCAACACGTTTGTTCAAAAATGACGTTTTATTAAGCACAGTTTTTCTTTAACGCTTAGGAAATATTTTCTTATAAAGGAGGACTCGTCATGTGCGGCGGCAATTTTCGACGCGGGGCCTCGTACAGCGAGAGTGTCATGGCGGACAGAGTGCTCGTACCGAAAGGGTTAAGGACGAAGTGGTCGCAATCAACGTAGCTCCGAAAGACGTGATAGTACAAGGGGTTAACGGAGAGGAGAAAAAGCAAGAAGACTACGACAGTTCGAGTGATTCTGCGATCCAAGACGAGCGCTCGCCAATTTCGTAAATTTTCCAAAAACAGTTATCCAAAAGCAGCCGATTTGAAAAAAAAAAAAATAGTTGCACATCCGCGTCGCAGCATTGTAGGACAGTCGGGCGAGGTCGCCCATCGCGGCGTACCGATTCGCAGAGATAGAAATTTGGGGAAAAAAAAATGGTCCGGACCGACTGCATCCGCATCGGCGGGGGTGGGGGGTGATTCTACGATGGACAGGTGTGGGGTCCACGGTGTCGCAGAGGCCGGACAGCGGACGGCCGATCCCGGTGGACCTTTACTGAAAAAATAACGAGTGGAAATCGAATCGGCAGGGAATCGCGCGACGTTCATAACTCGCGGGCGCGCGCGCGCGGGTTTCGGGTCCTTGTTGGCCGAAAGTTCAGCGCCGATTTTCCCGGCAGCTTTCCAACCAGAAAACGATCCGGCCTGTTCAAGTCGTATGTTTGTTTTGGAACTTGCGCGCACCGTCGCTTTCCAGACCACCGACGCGGCGCGGTGGCGGCTCCCTCTCCTCCTCCTCCTCCACCTCCCCCGACACGGCCGCCATCTCGACTCTTCACCCAGGCAACCCGGCAATATCTCGCGTGCCACCTACCCCACCACCACCCTCCGGGGGCCACCACCACCACCACCACCACCGCCGCCGATCCCGGGGGCCACCCGGCCACCCGGCCACCCGGCTACCCGGCCACCCGACCACCCGGCCACCCGGACCCCGACGCGCGATGCTACCGGCCCGGGTGAAAGAGCACCCTTTTGGGGTTTGTGATGCGTGCAGATGGCCGAGCAGAGGGAAATCACGCGTGGCTGCGCTCAACTGCACGGTTCCAGCAAATACACGCCGACCACCGGGCGAAACGTGCGACCGACCGACCGACCAATTAAGCCAATGACGTCCTACGGCATCGATGATAATGGTAACGTCGCGTTTTCGGTGGGGGGGGGGGGGGGGAGGGGGGGGGTCAGGGCGCCGCGGCAGTGCCGTGTATCGGGACGCAGGTAAATCGGTAGAATGGTCGCCGGTACGCGACTCGAAATCACCGGGATAAATCAAAAACGTCGATTCACCCCCCCTCTCCCTCCTGGCTTTTTATCGAACGGACAGAATTTTCCGGACCGACTCATTTACTGTATTAATCATTTCGAGGCTGCTAGACCGATCATTTCCAAGTATTGTAAATTGTACTTCCTTTACGTATAACCCGTTGCAGTGTAATAACGGAGTCGGACTCGTGGTGAAGATTTTATGCAAGATCCATTTAACCCTTTTGCAACCCTAATCGATTTGTCACCGTGTCTATTCTTCCATCGATCACTGATCAACCCTTTACGCTATTTCTCCTTTCGCGCCGCGACGATTAACCCTTTGCACTCGAAGCCATTCGAACAGCAAATCTAAAAATAATTTCTCTGGCTTCTAATATTTTCATATTAAGTAACAAAGTGCATTTTATGTATACGTAATTGATTCTTGTGATTCATACTAACGGTTCGATTTTTAACAATTTTTTAAATCCAAACTCTATTAGTACAAAGATTATTTTAGAACGTGATAGAAAATTTTGAACGGTGCCTCAAAGTCACCACTCGAGTGCAAAGGGTTAATATGAATATTATTAATTTCTTCTACGTCGAAATAAAAATAAATGCTCTTGTTATCAGAGTCTATGAATGAAACTAAATAAAGACGATACGGGAAACGAAAATTGTCTGGTTCTATTAGGAAAATTATTCTGTACGTATAGGTGCTAATTGTCGCAGCACGAAAGGAGCAATAGTGCAAGGGGTAAATTAAAGTAAATAATTATGCCACTATAACGCAGAAAGAAATTAAAAATCGTCGGTTCTTTTTCGATCAGTCGATCGATCTTAATGCATAATATAATACATGTACATAAAGTTACGTCACTCGTTTGGATCAAAAAATTCAGAGGTGAAATACTGTTTTCGAGGTTCACGAGAATTCGTGAAAATTGACGTACTCGGAACTTTTTAACTACCAAGATGCAACGTTTTAATTAAATCTACC
>NW_027583850.1:0-2301 GCF_028453695.1 Augochlora pura
AGCAACAACCTTTCCAATCCTACCCTGAGCCACGAATTCTAGACGAATCCTCTAAAAAGATAACGCCAGCCTTGAGCCCGGCATTGGGATAAGAGAGAGAGAACCCTTTACACTGATCCGTTAAAAGTTGTAGCAGAAAGCCTTGCTGCAGCTGGTATGATTATTTATTAGGCGAGCGAGCGAGCGAGAGAGAAAGAGAGAGAGAGAGAGAGAGAGAGAGAGAGAGGGAGGGTGCTCGTCCGAAACGGGGGCCTCTCTTCTGGCGAACTCCTCGATGCAACTTGCTAATCGCGATCAGCATAATTCCATTCCATCAAGGTTGACCCTGTTCGCCGCGAGACGAGAGCGAGAGAGGGGAGAGGAGAGCGACGGGGGGTGGTTGCAGAGTGATTCGATTTTATGGACGGAAGGAACAAAAATCATTTCCTCTGAGCTAATTAATTTTCGACCTAAATACCTTAATAATTTCTTGAGGAAATTGCGAGGCTGATACACGATGTGCACGCAAATAATGAGAGAATTTATAAGTTACTGTCTTTGATGGACTTGCGTTAGATTATTTAAAATAAATATTATTTGTAAATTTGTATAGAAGATTAATATCTATTTTTAGGGTATGAGTCTAATAGCTTTTTTAGCTTACTTGTATTTAATAAATATTAATATATATATATGTAAATATTGTTATTATAAATTATAGATAATTAGAATTTTAATTTAAGTCATTGCTTACTTCGAGACGATGATAGTAAATATACGATAAATAATTATGACGTTTAAGAATTGGAATATTAAGCGTTTAGTAGCTTCTATTGAATAATTTATGTTTACGTATGGATATATTATTGGTTGGATTTTAGTTATTTATTTCATAGTAACGTGTTTTATGGGCTTGGGGGGTTGCTTTTCTGGTTCCTTTTTTTTCTTATTTATATTTATATTTATATTCTATTTTGATATTGTATTTATTATACTTTAGCTATACTTTAGCTATACTTTAGCTATAATTCATCTATAATTCATATTTAAGTCACATTTAATTACCACATTTCACCAAACACTAAATTCACCCTCTCAATTTAAATCTCACCTAAACTCACCTAATCACCCCAACCACCCCTACAGAATTATGAAAAATCCCATTACGAAGCTAACAGACAAAACCATCGATTTTTCTATCGTTTCCCATCGCTCGAGAATCACAGCGCGCCGCGCGGCGAGGCTAGGCGAGGCGAGAGGCGAGGCGCGAGGCGAGAGGCGCCGGCTCGGGGGGTTGCACAGAGGAGGGTTGCATTCGGGGGGGCCGGCAAAAAGGTCGGCGAGTAACGTCGCCGTTGCGAACCAGGGTGGGATTGGCGGGAAGTCGAACTCTCGAAAGCGTCCGCAACAGAGCGCGCAGAGTCAGTGTTCGGCGAACCGTCTTCATGCGCGGTGTGTCACCCGGCGCTCTCGGCGCTCCGGCTCCCGTTGTTGTCGCGAGGAAAAACCCGTTCAGCCGGCCGATAGTCGTTCGAAAGGGCTAGGCCCACGAGGACCACCACCGCGATTCTCGATCGTCTCTTCCTCGTTGTCAGTGTGTTCGCCAGTTATCTCTCTCTCTCTCACTCACTCCCGCGTATTTAGCACGTGCGGAACAGGACCGCCGGGTCCCTCCGACAATCATCGTCTCGACGATAGCCCCCGACGATGCTATGCTACGTGAGTCTCCAATTAGATCGATGTGCCGTGCTACCTTCTTTTATTCTGCTCTGGTCTAGTTTAAGCTGGGCTAGTCTAGTCTGGTCTAGGCTAGTCTAGTTTGGTCAATGCTCTGCTATTCACTTTTGGTGTCTTTTATTTTGTTCTATTTATTGTCGTCGCTGCGCGTCTTTTTTATTTTTGTGGTCTTTGCTGCGCTTTGCTGTTCTTTGCTATTTTCCTCTGCTGTTCTCTTTTCTCTTCTCTTCTCTACAATTCTGTTTTCTTCTATTCTATTCTCTACTCTTTTCTCCTCTTTTCCCTTGTCCTCCCTGCTTTCCTCATCTTTTCTATTCTATTCTCTACTATTTTCTCTTCTTTTCCCTCGTCTTCTCTGCTTTTCTCATCTCTTCTATTCTATTCTCTTCTATTCGCTACTCCTGTCTTCTCTTCTCTCCTCTTCTATTGCCTTTCCTGCTCTACTCTTCTCTTTTCTTCTCTTCTCTCCTTTCCTCTGCTGTTCTATAGTCTCTTGTCTCCTTTCCTCTTCTGTTCTATAGTCTCTCGTCTCCTTTCTTCTTCTGTTCTATAGTCTCTCGTCTCCTTTCCTCTTCTGTTCTATAG
>NW_027583851.1:0-2300 GCF_028453695.1 Augochlora pura
GCGCGGGCACCATGTACTAAGCGCGGTAATTTTAAAGAGGATATATTCTCTTTACAAATATACCGCGATTATACCGCGTAAGGGAACATGATTGGTTTAAGCGCGTTTGGCGGGGCCCATCCTCATTCATTTCAAAAATCGCGTGTTGAATTATGGCGTCTGAGTCGCGCGTCGTACCCTCCTCCGACGTAGCACGTGTGGGCGTCCGCCACACGCCGTTCTGGAAGTCGAACCCCGAGCTCTGGTTCACTCATATGGAAGCGCAGTTCGACACCGCATCCATCACCACTGAGAGGACACGCTCGTCCTATGCGATACAGAATCTGGATGAATCCACGCTCGTCGACGTCGGCGATATCTTGCGTGATGCGGCCGTGACCGACCCATACACGAGGCTCAAGGAGAGGCTCATCAGCGTCTTTGCTCAGGGCGAGGAGAAACGTCTGCAAACGCTGCTGAGCGAGGTCGACTTGGGCGACAGACGCCCGTCGCAACTGCTTCGCCACATGCGGGAGCTCGGGCAGAACAAAGTCCCCGACTCCCTGCTGAAGTCGCTGTGGATGCAGCGGCTGCCTTCTCACGCCCAGGGCATCCTCACCACGTGCTCCGTGGACTTGGACGAATTGGCCCGTCTGGCCGATAAAATTCTAGATCTTTCCAGGCAAAACGTCAGCGCTGCGTCGACGTCGTCCCCAGGGATGGACGATTTGGCCCAGAAGGTCGATTGGTTGGTGGAGCGAATCCGCCGACTGGAAGCCGGGGGCTGGTCTTCGAACCGCGGCGAGAGGCGTCCTCCGGGTCGCCGTCGAGGCCGATCGCCGTTCCCGAGATCGCCACACCGCAAGCAACGCTCTCAGTCGCGCAACGGGTTGTGTCGCCTACACGCGAAGTACGGCGAGAAAGCCCTGAAGTGCTATCAGCCCTGCAGCTGGAAGAACACCCACGCGGGAAACTAAACACCCGGTTGTCGTCGGCGACGGATTTCCGGGAGGTTGAGCGTCGTCGCCTTTTCGTCTTCGACAAGGAGACCGGATTGCGTTTCCTGGTCGACACGGGAGCGGATGTATCTGTCCTGCCCACTGCCCGTCGAGATCGTCAGGGGACTTCCGGCGTTCCCCTTTATGCCGCCAACGGAACGCCGATTAGAACGTATGGACAACGGCGGTTACCGTTGAACCTGGGGCTTCGGAGGGAGTTCGCGTGGCCATTCGTCATCGCTGAGGTGGATCAGCCGATCATCGAGACGGATATGCTGTCGCATTTCCACCTGCTAGTGGACGTACGGCACCGTCGGTTGATCGACGGTGAAACGAACATCGTGGTCCAGGGCCGTCCCTATGCTGGAGAATCTCCGCAGATCCGCCGAATCGCCGGTGATCATCCGTACGGCGACATCCTCAGCAGGTACCCGACTTTAACTCGTGCCTGCGTGACACCGCTGCAGCCGGCCCACAGCGGGCAGCACTATATCGAGACCACCGGACCTCCCATCACGGCTAAGGCTAGGCGCCTAGACCCCGCTCGTCTGCGGGCCGCTAAGGCTGAATTCGCATTCATGATGCAAGAGGGGCTATGCCGCCCGTCCAAGAGCCCTTGGGCGTCACCCTTGCATCTCGTGCCGAAGAAAAATGGTGAGTGGCGGTCGTGCGGTGACTACAGGAGACTAAATAGTGTGACAACTCCGGACCGTTACCCCATTCCATTTTTGCAAGACAGTACCGCGTTCCTGTGCGGGAAAACCGTGTTTTCTACCGTCGACCTGGTGCGCGCGTATCAGCAAATTCCGATCCATGAACAAGACATCCCTAAAACAGCCATAATCACTCCTTTCGGTTCCTTCGAGTTCACCCACATGAGCTACGGGTTACGTAACGCCGCTCAAACTTTTCAGCGCTTCATCAATGAGGTTACCGCGAGCCTAGATTTTTGCTTTCCGTACCTGGACGATATAATTGTAGCTTCCGGGTCGGTTGACGAGCACCGGTAACATTTGGACCACCTGTTTAAGCGTCTCGCCCACTATGGTCTGGCCATAAATCACGATAAGTGTGTCTTCGGCCAGGCGTCCGTAAATTTCCTCGGGCATACCATTAGCGCGGAGGGTTTGAAGCCCTTAGACGATAAAGTCCGCGTTATATTAGACCTCGCCGAACCGAAGGACGCCAAAGGGTTGAGCAGGTTTTTGGGGATGGTAAATTTCTACCATAGGTTCATTCGTAATGCAGCGACGATTCAGGCCCCCTTGCAAGCGGCGATTCCTCGAAGACGGATCCGGAAATCGGACAGGATCACTTGGACCG
>NW_027583852.1:0-2299 GCF_028453695.1 Augochlora pura
TGTAACCCGGTCATTATTGTCTGTTTCCATTTTATGGGGTTTTTTATGCCGCAAGGCTTTTTCCCCAATGAGCCAATAAATTACTCTAAGATTCTCGGCTCAAATTCGGCATTACTCATTAATTAATTTTCCTTACCTCATCCTCACACCTTATAATAAATTGAAATACGGAATCTCTCCATGTTGGCGAGATTTCGACGTAACAGTTAGCGTAACCGTTCTAACTCGCCGATTCTCTCTCTCTCTATACCTGGTTACCATACAAATTTTTCTGAAGTCCGTTAAAATTTGCTTTGTCCTCCGTATAACGTTCCGATTTCGATTTTGACTCTATTATCGTCCGTTGTTGCCGAGGTCGCCGAGTCTCAACGGCCGCCGGGTCGAAGTGTTTTCGCCCGGGATCGTGACTCCGAGCGTTCTCAGGCAAAAACTCAGAATCCGATAAATTTAGTATCGCTTTCGAGGAACTCCCTTCGAAAATTAAAGCGATATTTAAACAATAAGTGAGATACAACATACTATCCAAGGATATAAGAGAGATAGAAGACGATACGAGGGAATTTAAGAGGATATAAGCGAGGTACAACATAATATCCAAGGATATTAGAGAGATACAAGAGCATACAAGGGAATTTAAATGTACATAAGTTAGACACAACATAATATGACAGGATATATGACATATAGAAGAGAATACATGGGAATTTAAGTGTATGTGAGTGAGTTACAACATAATATGCAAGGATATAAGAGAGATAGAAGAGGATACCAGGGAATTTAAATGTATATAGGTTAGATACAATATAATATGCAAGGATATAAGAGAGATAGAGGAGGATGCAAGGGAATTTAAGTGTATATAAGTGAGATGTAACGTAATATCCAAGGATATAAGAGAGATACAAGAGGATACAACGGCATTTAAATGTACATAAGTGAGATATAACATAATATCCAAGGATATAAGAGAGATAGAAGGGGATACAAGTGAATTTAAGTGTATTTGACTGAGTTACAACATAATATGCATGGATATAAGAGAGATAGAAGAGGTTACAAGAAACTTTAATGCATATAAGTGAGTTACACCATAATATCCATAGATATAAGAGAGACAGAGCAGGATGCAAGGGAATTTAAGTGTATATAAGGGAGATACAACAAAATATCCAAGGATGTAAAGGAGATAGAAGAGGATACAAGGGAATTTAAGTATATAGGTGAGATACAACATAATATGCAAGGATATAAGAGAGATAGAGGAGGATGCAAGGGAATTTAAGTCTATTTAAGTGAGATACAACAAAATATCCATGGATGTAAGGGAGACAGAAGAGGATACAAGGGAATTTAAGTGTATATGAGAGAGTTACAGCATAACATCCATGGATATCAGAGAGATAGAAGAGGATACAAGGGAATTTAAGTGTATATGAGCGAGTTACAACATAATATCCATGGATATAAAAGAGATAGATGAGGGTACAAGGAAATTTAATGTATATAAGTGAGATACAACATAATAAGCAAGGATATAAGAGAAATAGAGGAGGATGCAAGGGAATTTAAGTGTATATAAGTGAGATACAACATAATATCCAAGGATGTAAGGGAAATAGTTGAGGATACAAGGGAAGTTAAGTGTATATAAGTGAGATACAACTTAATATCCAAGGATGTAAGGGAGATAGAAGAGGATACAAGTAAATTTAAGTGTATATATTTTTTTTTTTTTTTTTCCCGGGAGGGGAATGCGTTACGCACACCGACATGGGGCGCGTAGTCGACCGGGTGTTTTGGTCGGTAGTGTGGGGCTCACCGAGGTGTTACCCACTAAACCCCTCCTCGGGCCTCTGCCCTTACCATCACCCATCCCGGACCCGCCTCTCGGCATTACTGCAGGGTGAGTGGGAGGCTCAAAGAGCCCTAAACCGTTCCACTAAGGTCACGGTAAACCTATGTCCCTAATTTTCTGGTTTTCCTCTGTTTCTATTTCTTTCTCTTTCTACTCCTATTTCTAGGAGGCGTAGTCTCATTTCTTCGTTGTCTTTTTTCTAGCTCATTTGCGCGTTTCTTCTTTTCACTTAATATACTATTGACTAGTTCCTTAACGTGTAGTCTTGTCCTTTCATCTTTTAATTTGTCCATAAATTGGTCCATATCAAATCGTCCTATTATTCTAAAAATCATTTCCGTTTGGTCGTTAAAATTTGGGCACTGGAAGATCGTGTGGCGCACAGAATCCTCAGCCCCACACATAATGCATTTGCTATCCGGGTGCTTGCCAATTTTGCACAAA
>NW_027583853.1:0-2299 GCF_028453695.1 Augochlora pura
TTATAAACATTATAATCATTACTATCATTATAATCGTTAAAATCATTTAAAATGTTGTAATCGTTACAATTATAAGAATCATTATAATCATTAGAATCATTAGAATCATCGCAATCATTACAATCATTGCAATCATTATATTTGCTGTAACCTTTATGATCATATAAGAACCATAATGATTACAATCATTACAATCATTATAATTGTTTAAATCATTATATCTGTTGTAATCGTTATAATTATAAGAATCATTATAATCATTACAATCATTACAATCGTTACAATCATTACAATCATTAGAACTGTTGTAATCATTACAATCATTAGAACTGTTGTAATCATTACAATCATTAGAACTGTTGTAATCATTACAATCGTTACAATCATTACAATCATTAGAACTGTTGTAATCGTTATAATCATAAGAATCATTATAATCATTATAATCATTATAATCATTATAATCATTATAATCATTATAATCATTATAATCATTATAATCATTAAAAATTTTACGAGTCGGTAAGAGTTAATGCAAACTTCACGGTCGTCACGATGGCGCCAGGATGACGAGAGGCGGGGGTCAACGTTTTCGACGGTTCGAGCGTCGCAAAAGAAGCTAGATAAACCTAATTTAATTAATAGGGTCCGCGTGGCCGAACATTATACGCGCACGTCCGGATTAATGACCGGATAAGATTGTTAATTCCACGCCGGCCGTCCGTCATGTCAATGCGAAGATGACGCCACTGACAACGCGTTCCAAGGCGCATCCTTGTGCCCGGTGCATATCACGCGGACATATGCATCTCTGGATATGCACGTGTACGGATATACGGGGTGCCCCGGTTAATCGGGCAGCCTCTCCACATTTGTCTTTAATTAACAATAAAAATTCCACGTAATTAAGCACTCTATAATATTTTATTTTGGTAATTAAATTTCTATTATTGCAGTTTTGTTTCTAATATGTATTTTATCAGTACTTAACAAAGTGTTTATAACGGCTGTAACAAAGGGTTTATACATTAAATAAATAAATAAATAAATAAATAAAGGTATGATATATCGTTAAGTATTGTCATCATCGATATGTCGTTAGTTATCGATATTTTATTAGTATCGTCGATGAGTCCGTGAAGTATCGATATTCTATCGATATCAACAATGTATAGGTCAATTTTGACATCGTCGATATATCGTTGACATTAATGTAATGACGATATATTAAGTAACGATATTTTATCGAGATTATCGTTATATCGATACTTTATCAAGATTATTAATATATCGACATTTTATCAAAACAATCGATATATCGATATTTTATTGAGATCATCGATATACATATATCTTTAAGTATATATATCATCGATATTTAAGTATCGATCTGTCGCTAAATATTGATATATTATCGATATCGTCCATATGTCATTAAATATCGACATTTCATCCAGATTATCGTTATATCGACATGTTATCGAAATTATCGATACATCGACTTTTTATCGACACTATCTATATATCGATACTTTATTATTATTATTATTATTATTATTATTATTATTATTATTATTATTATTCTTTATTAACGGGCTAGTAAAACCCTTTTGTGTTACATAGAAGTTATATATATATACATAGTCCGGAATACATTTGAATAATATAAATTATAAATCATAATATAAGAGTGTGTCATGAATTAATTACAAAGTGTGTGTTTTAATGGCTAGAGTTGCTGCTTTTGTAAATTGGCTCAATGAATTGCCAAAGAAGTCGATTTTTGGACTAAGTTTATTTGCTGTTTGTAATGCTCTCGTTATACAATTTTGAGATCCTAAATTGGTTTTAAAGTAGTCTACGTGAAATAATTCTTTTGAACGTATTGCTTTAGCAGGAACCTTTAGTTTCATCAGTTCTAGAATGGATGGACAATCGATTATTTGGTTAATAATTTTGAAAATGAAAAGAATGTCTGCCAAAGTTCTTCTTTGTTTGAGTGTACTCATGTTCATGGTATTAAGGATAGGTTCGTAATGGTGTGAATAATAAGGTATTGGTGTTCCAATTTTAAATGAAGCGAATCTCAAGAATTTGTGCTGAATTGTTTCCAACTTATTGATATAACATTGTTGGCGAGGATTCCATATTTGTGAGCCATATTGAAGATGGGGGAGAACTAGCAATGAGTAAAGAATTTTTAGGGTGGTCAGATTTTTGAAGTCTGTAGAGTGTCTAATTAGGAATCCCAGAGATCTGGATGCTGAGTTTGTGAGATGGGAGAAGTGATCGGCGAAGG
>NW_027583854.1:0-2299 GCF_028453695.1 Augochlora pura
CGCGGCATCCAAGAGCCGCGATCCTGGACCTACTACGACGTTGCGATCGGACGTCTCTGGCATCAGGAGCCCGGGTCCTGGACCTGCGAGTCGTCGTTCCGCAACAGGGTCCGGCGGATAGGCGGACGACGCGCGAAGATGAAAACAAATCTTGCCCGTGCTAGACACGCGTGCTACTGTGGCACGTCTATGGCTCTGCAGGAGCAGTCGCGTGCGTTCCATTGTCCTCTTGGAGTTCTTAGAACCATCCCTCAATGTAGGCGTCGCGAAGGAGGGCACCACGCGTCGCCATATCCTCGTAAGTTTGTTTAACCGCGGCGTATCAATGGCAGGCGGCGACGCCTCCGTCGGGCTAAAATAAAAGTGGTGGGATCGATGCGGTTCGTAATGTCGGGCTCATTAAAATGTAAAGTGCGTCTGATTGGCGGCCGCGGAATTGCCGGACCGAGCACAC
The DNA here is from genome assembly GCF_028453695.1 of Augochlora pura. Lineage (NCBI taxonomy): Eukaryota > Metazoa > Arthropoda > Insecta > Hymenoptera > Halictidae > Augochlora > Augochlora pura. Next base: position 455 of record NW_027583854.1, read on the forward strand.
TCGGGCCTGTCAGTATCAGGGGCGATGAGGAACCAGAAACCATCAATAACTAGCGGGACCCGGTGTCGCCGCGCTCCTCTCTCTCGCTTAACTCTAACGAAGGACGATTTCTAACGATCCCTCGGCAACGTCCAACTTCTGGACGTAATTAATTCCCCGGCTAACCCGGAATGCTATAATTAATTGCCGGTGGCCGATGAGGGGCAGAAGGGTGGCCTGCAACAATATGTACCCCGGGTTCGATTAGAAGCGCGGACCTCCGTGCAGTTATGCAATTAATTAAATTCAGTTTGTTATGCGCGCGGACCGATTGTTAATTACCGCTGAACTTCGTCGAGTAGGAAAGAGGGGAGAGGGGACGAGAAAGAGGGGGAGAGAGAAAGAGAGAGAGAGAGAGAGAGAGAGGGGCAGGGAGAAGAGAACTGCTGCTGCTGCCCCCTCGAATTCGCGGCCACTCGCAGCTCCGTTGTCGCCGTTTCCACGGAAGACGGTTCCATGTGCTGCTTCTGTCGCATGGGTACCCATAACTGTGGGTCTACACATCACCATGGAATTCTTTTTTTATCCTAGAATTAGCAAAGAACGCGAAAAGATTTGTTCGCCCATTTATTACAATCGTTATTAATTTTTTTAGTAAACTTCAGATTTTGTATGACCATTTCCAGATATTAATTATAATTGTTAATCCTTTGCACTCGAGTGAGATCACCATGGAATTTTTTTTTCATTCCAGAATTACCAAAGAGCGCGAAAAGATTTGTTCGCCATTTATTATAATAGTTATTCATTTCTTTAGTACGTTTCAGATTTCGTGCGATCATTTCTAGATATTAATTATAATAATTAACCCTTTGAACTCGAATTATTGATCCTGATGTGACATTAAAAATTGTTATATCGTGTAACAATAAGTAAAATTGTGAAGGTTATTATCAGACGTGTTCATCTTTAAATAGTGTTTATAGTAGATTAATTATTGTAATAGCGATAAATAATTATTATAATTAATGTTTAGAAATGATAGATGCAAAGTAGTTTTCTTCTTTCTTGTCTGTAATTTTATCTAGCGTAAGTGAACAATTTTAAACATTTTTAATAGAAAATTCAAGTCCTCAGCATTACTCAATTTTTAGATGAGATTATTATTGTAACGCGAAATATGGTATTGTTGTTAACGCTTGAATCAATAATCGGTGTTCATTGTATAGTTTTATTATATAGTATATAGTAATTGGCAATTCGACTCTTCATTAATTCGGAAATTAATGCAGCAATTCTTGTAGAAAATGTCATTTAGAAATATTATTATTCTTGTATATCTTTTTATCATTTATATTGCAAAATGACGTTTCCATTTTTGCATCTCTCTCATTGTTTCGCACACTTGTAATATTCTTTACAAAATTAAAAAATGTAAAATCACCCCGAGTAACTGGATCTAATATAAACCTAACGCAAACCTAATTCAGAGCCGCCTGACCTAACCTCAATGAAACACAAAATGGCGAAGACATCTGTGCAACCGTAAAAATTAGGAGTATAAATAAGTTTCCGCCGTTTCACAAAAAATAGCGCCCCTAGTATGTTGTGGTTGAAATTGTCTGTTGTAAAACGTTATATCGTAAGGTTGGACAACTGACAACAACATAACCTTAAAATATTAGCGATTTTGTATCAGCATCATATATCTTTTTTCGTGCGAAAATGTCGAGTTTTGAGCCGAATACGCGTCATTTGCTGGAGCTTTTGATTGACTTCTTTAATTTGAAGAAATCTGCAGCCGAGGCGCATCGATTGCTTCTAGAAGCATATGACGAGGCTGCCTTAAGTGAGAGAAGTTGCCGT
>NW_027583855.1:0-2298 GCF_028453695.1 Augochlora pura
ACAAAACTCGCAACAATACTTTAAACGGATTCACAATAGAACAGATATTTAGAGAAACCAGAAAAATGATACCTAAGGTGGACTTGGCGGGCCGTTTTTATAAAAAGTAAACAGATGAAAATATTAATTTTGATATAATTACGTTATGCCACTAAACCTAATTTATTTATTAATATTTCCTGGAGGCCGAGTACTTTTTCATATCTATTTCAATTCAGCTACAGCTATATCACATGTCGATAATATCAGTCTTTTCCACCGCCGCACAGTGATCCAAAAACCCGAAATCATGGTCAAAATATAAAACTGTCACGGATTTAATTGAAAATTTGTATGTAAGGGTTTTCATGGTCGCTGATTATGAATCTGAAAATGAAAGTTCAAAAAACAAAATGGCGGACCCAATATGGCGGATGGGTGGTCGAAAAAATGTTTTGATTTTCACAAAAATTGATGTACGTATATTTTCGGGAGTTCTGATTACGAATCCAAATTTCAAAATTCCAAAAACAAAATGGCGGACCCAATATGGCGGATGAATTATCRAAAAAATGTTTTGATTTTCACAAAAATTGATGTACGTATATTTTCGGGAGTTCTGATTACGAATCCAAATTTCAAAATTCCAAAAACAACATGGCGGACCCAATATGGTGGATGGGTTGTCGAAAAAATGTTTTGATTTGCACAAAAATTGATGTACGTATATTTTCGGGAGTTCTGATTACGAATCCAAATTTCAAATTTCCAAAAACAAAATGGCGGATCCAATATGGCGGATGAATTGTCGAAAAAATGTTTTGATTTGCACAAAAATTGATGTACGTATATTTTCGGGAGTTCTGATTACGAATCCAAATTTCAAAATTCCAAAAACAAAATGGCGGACCCAATATGGCGGATGAGTTGTCGAAAAAATGTTTTGATTTTCATAAAAATTGATGTACGTATATTTTCGGGAGTTCTGATTACGAATCTAAATTTCAAATTTCCAAAAACAAAATGGCGGACCCAATATGGCGGTTGGGTTGTCGAAAAAATGGTCCGCGGAGCTGTATTTTAGTGGCCTACAGAAACTGGAAGATTAAAATGCAATTTTGTGCATCTTTGCACAGCATTCGGAAAGTCCAATATCCATGTTTATAATGGGAGGGAAAGGATTCCCCATAATAACACATATTGAGACTAGCGAAATCAGGAGGGTTCCGTGGCTCAGATCCTACAATTGAGGATAGACGTACAGAAATGCCTTTACGATATTCGGGTACCTCGTAAGCTAATAAGCATTTTCTAGCAAGACCTTTTTTATTAGGAGTAGAGGACATATTCTTAGTTTATTAGGCACTTAAGTGACGAGTACGAGCCTGAAAATAAAAAACACAAAATTGAAACATTTTTTTTCAATGTAACAAATTTCATTTTTTTTTCAAAATAATTTTTAACATTCACTAATAAAGTGGTTTTTCTAATATCTCATAACAATTTAAGTAATTTCGTACGATGTTTAAAAAGTTATTCTGTTTTGAATACTCTCGTGAGAGAATATACCATACGCGGAATCACAAAAAGGGCTATAAATAGTAAATAGGCAAACCGATGCAGCCAATTTTTTCAGTGCTGCTAGATGAAACTATAAACTATGGATCCTGTAAGTTTAAGCGCTGGTCATCATGAGTCGCAAAAATTTTCACTATAACAGTAAAGTAAATGAATTCCATTTGCTCTTATATTTAGATTCTACAATTTATCGATTTACTAATGTAATAGTTGACAATTCTTGATATGTTAACACTAGAAAATGTTATACTTACCACCAGGTACAATATCCATTTCACACAATTCAAAAACAGAACTTCCAACAAAAGTTACAAGTTTCAGAATATGCACTTCGTACTGTCGCTCACGCTCGCGAGTAATGACTGTCCGAGAAACTCGAAGTTCGAGGAGAAATTGCCATTCAGGTATAAAAGTATGGGTCATTTGGTTTTTTCCATCATACGGAGGCATTATTGAAGTAGCCAATCCGAAAGTCCAAAACTCCCTCCCGACAACTTCGATTTTTAGGGTTTTGACCATGATTTCGGGCTTTTCGACCACTGTGCGCCGCCACGCGGTCGTCGAACGAACTGACGAGGCCGGCCGTTTCGATGTATTTCCGAAAATTTATGATTATTGCAATTTAAGCCTAGATTCACTGTCTCTATTGCTCAGAATTTTTAGAAGGTCCGAAAATGAGTGTGCACTTAATAGGTTATGTTGTGTCGTATCGTTCGCCTCGTTGACGACTTAGATTTACGA
>NW_027583856.1:0-2297 GCF_028453695.1 Augochlora pura
TGTAATACATTCCAAAATTATTTTTAATAGACATCGTCATAGTTTAGATTTAAAAATTGTTAAAAGTGTAAATATTATATGAGTCACGAGACTCAATTTCATATGCATAAAATAAATATTGTTACATAAAATGGAGACACTAGAAGTCAGAAAAATTGTTTAGATTTGCAGTTGAAATGGCTTCGAGAGCAAAGGGTTCAATTACGCAGTTGTATAGAATATTTCCTTTCCATGAATATATTTATTGTTTTATGTACAAAAAAATACATCGAACAAAATACATCTAAATACATCGAACCATGTTTTGTCATCTTGTTAAAAACATTTAGCCACGTGCTTAAAAATGTTTAATAGTCTACAAATATAAAAAATTGTCCTTTATAATTGCAGACAATAAGTTTAAGTTTTGCTGTAATTAGTGCTAATTTTAACAATTGCACTATATACAATACAATATAATATTATGTATTACAACTGATAATCGTAATAAAAAAAGATGTTGAATCGAAAATCAGAAAGTACAGAAAATAATTGAATCGATTAGGTTAATTGAACATTACTTCATTGGTTCAAATTGGATTAAACAATTAGTATTCAATGCGTGTCGATGCTTTGAAGCCGTCGAGCGATATACAGTCAGTCTCATAAGCATTCGTACCCCCATTGCTTATAAGAGTTGAAATCAAGGGACGCATGAAAGATTTTGCAATCAACTTTTTATTATGAATGAATACATGTATAAAGTTTATTTATACCAAACTATAACGAAATTGATTAACGAATAACAAAAATATATTGATTTTACTCCTCGTAGTACGTAATAAAGGTCCACAAAAGTATTCGTAGCAGTGTAGATTTTGTCCAAAAATCGCATATTAGAGTAGCTTTTTTACTTTATATTATTTTTCTAGTATTTAGTGAGTCCACTTTGTGCCTTATTATATCGTTTAATCGATTTGGCATACTTTCTATCAGTTTTAATGCGATATTTGGTTCAATACTAGTCCAAAAGTTTGTTCTTTATTATTTGTTTCTTGAAAATTTCATGCTCGTGTAGTCTTTTATCTATTTCCGCCCATAAATTTTCTATAGGATTCGTATCTGGACTCTGTGGAAGTGTATGTAAACAATGGGGAACGTGGTAAAGTATCCACTCACGAACAATCCGAGCAGTCTGCTTCGGGTCGTTGTCGCGTTGAAAATAGTAGTCATGTTCCAGACCAAGCTTAATCGCACTTGAGCGCAGATTTTCTTCGAGTATATTTTTATACTTTATCTTATCGAAAATTCCATCGATAAAGACAAGTTTGCCCACTCCGGATGTCGCCATACAGCCCCACACCATCGCGGAGCCTCCGCCGTGCTTTAAAGTTGGTTGCACATCTTTTAATCCTAGTTCTGTATTAGGCTTTTTCCAAACTTTTCCTCTTCCGTCACATCCAAAAATATTAAATAAGATAATAAAAAGTTTATCGCAAAATTTTACATGCATCCTTTGATTTCAACAGATTTCTCTTATAAGCAATGAGGGTGCGAATACTTATAGGACTGACTGTAGTATCACTCTCTTGGATCGATCAAGGGTCTTAATACGCCATAAAATAAATGCTGCGTTTCAGACTGCCTCTTTTACGATACTGTTTTCTCGGTAGCAGCAGCAGCAAAATATGGTGGAAAAGTTTTCCAGTTTTAAAACACCTTCGATACGAAGACGGGACACGGTCAGATATCGGTACGTTAGGCAGCAGCAATTGGAACCTAAAGTGTTTCATCCGAGTTCACATACCGAACGACCATAACCTCGTTCTCCTGTATAATGTGTGGTTTGCTTTCGACTATCCTTGAAACTGTCGTGTATCCCGTTATCTCTACCCTCCCGGTTGTTGCTCGACTAAACCATTGTCGGCAATCCGCAGCGTTCGCGGAATTTCTTATTACGAGAACCGTATATACGGCTTATTCATCTTTTCACCGCCGAATGACGGGCGGTGGGTCCTTTTTGACCCATAAACGTTTCATTGAAATCCTACTCGGTTAACATCAAACGTAACGGGTGTAAGAAGTCAGTGCAGTGTTTTTACACTATACACACGCTTAATGTATCTTTACTTTGTTGTGTCAATTTTTATAATCAATATTCAATTATAACAACATAAATAATAACCTATAGTATTAATATTAACACGATGAATGACAAATTTCGGTTAATTTTGAATATTCGTAATATATTCGAGTGAACTGAATTTTACCTAACCCTTTGCACTCCGAACGATTTTGGACATTGGCTACCAGCTACT
>NW_027583857.1:0-2296 GCF_028453695.1 Augochlora pura
CTCGTTCTCTCTTCTCTTCTCTCGCTGTCTATTTTTCTCTTTCCTTCTCTCGACTTTTCTCTTTAATTCTCTCTTTTTCTCTTTCCTTCTCTCGACTTTTCTCTTTAATTCTCTTTCCTTCTCTCGACTTTTCTCTTTAATTCTCTTTCCTTCTCTCAACTTTTCTCTTTAATTCTCCCTTTTTCTCTTTCCTTCTCTCGACTGTTCTCTTTAATTCTTCGCACTTCTCTCTCGTTCACTCCTCTCCTCGCTCAGCCTCTCTCCTCCTCTCTCAGTCTCTCTTCTTCCTTCTCGCTCCTCTCTTCTCCCCTCTCGCTCTCTCTTCTTCTCTCTCTTCTTCTCTCTCACCCTCTATTTATACCGCGCCGTTCGCGAAATGCACGCGCCGCTATCGGACCTCTCCCGTCGGAATCGAATCGCAAATATCGTACCTGCGCAACGCGGATTTCGATGAGCCGTTTCTCCGGGCGACCTCCCGGCGATGCCGTAATCCCTCGGAAAAACGTGTGCACGCTGCTTATTTCGATCCTGTAAGCTGTATCGATGTTCTCGGTGGACTTTGCAGACCGAAGCGGAGTTGCTCCCGATTTAACGTCGGCAACGCGACGCCGAAAGGAACCATCTGCTCAACGAGCTACGATAGACAACGACGGAATCTTCGCGTCGAATCGATATTAAAAATCGATATAAATCGATATAAATCAATGTAAATCGGTATTCATCGCGCAGCTTTTGGTAATTTTTTGGCTTTTAACCCTTTGCACTCTGCTGTCCCATCTAAGGAGAAAATAATTCTAGCGATTCACTCGGATATACTTTCCAAGGAGATATTTTAGTTTGTTAGTTATTACGGGGAATTAATTTATTCCAGTAGAAATTTTTAAGAAATGTTTTCTTGAGGTTTTCGCTTGAAATACGACAAGGAATCAAATCAAGATATGGTAAAATTATAAGGAAGATATATAGAAAAATATATAAAACGACGTCAAATTAGTTATGATTGTCAAACGTACACGAATCAGCCTGCAATGTATGTGGCGAGCGTTTCAATGTTTATTACACTGTACAAAATTATACAAAATGAAATATTGATTTTTTTACAAATATATAGTTCTCGATGTCAACGAATTTGTATGTTAATGACTCCGATTAATTTTGTGCCGCTCTAGTTCGATCTTTATTTACACGCGTAGCAAGAAAGAGTTAGAGAAATTTGACAAAAATCACCTCTTAGAAAATATCAAACTCTTTTATTCTATACAGCTCTAATAATTTCTTTAGATTCACTGAACTGTCTGTAAAATGCAATAAATCGTGTAAAATGAAAATACTGTAGATTGTGTTAAAAGGGTTAACATTTTGGAAGCTGGCAACAAGATTTTAATTAATTAAGCATAAACGAGGACATCTAGTATCCCAAAGGAGTTTCCATCAAATATATAAATTTCTGACATTAAATTTTGAGAAAGTTATTAATGCCTGTCCGGCACATAACATTTTAAATTGTACCGTAAATTGCGTCGTTCATCGCAGCCCTCGCGATACAGAACGATCTATAAACAGCGTCCATGTATCTCGTCGTTCGGCATTAAAAATCTTTCGAAACTTTACTGCGCTATCAGACATCTTGCGCGGGTCGTTTCATTCATGCCGTTCCTCCTTTACGTCCCCGCTTCTCCTCCCCCCTTCCCCCTTCCATCGAAAACTGACCCGCGAAAAAAAGCTCCGACAATAAAATTGTTACGCGACGCGTCTGCCGTCGATTTTTCGAAAACGCCCCCGGAAAGCATTTAAATGTTATCGGCACGCGCGTGTACAAGCTCGTACGCGACGACGATTTGCATGTGCTTCGACTGTGTTACGTGTAGTTCAACTTTCCGTCGGATACAATCTTTCGTCAAGTTCGCGGCGCGACCGGCTTGAATAATTCATACGAATGATTACTGGTCTTTCGGCAGCATGTTTATTCAATTGGATCTTTATGGAAATCCTCGTATTCGTGACCATTGCAACGATGCCGGAGGAACAATCAAATTTATTTTAGCGGCTGGAAAAAAGTCCCTCGGAGGTGTGCCAGACGTTTCGGTGTGTTTGCTTGATTCGAGCATTCGGTATTTTATTGTTGCTGGATGTATGGTTATTTCTAGTGGATCGGCGCGATCTGGTAACCAGCGCTGGTCTGTGTTGATACAGAGATGAATAAAGGATAAAGAATTGCTCGAATTGATCGAAGAAAGAATAAAGAATTGCTAGAATTAATCGAATAAAGAATTGCTCGAATTAATCGAATAAAGAA
>NW_027583858.1:0-2296 GCF_028453695.1 Augochlora pura
GATCTTTGTAGGGGGGGGTCTTCCCTTGATGGTGTCCAGTACCCACCTGTAAGGTTTGCCCCACACGTCGTTTCCGACACCATCGATCATCTTTTTCCATGCCAGTCTCTTAGCCTGTATTATTTGTTTCTTCAGATCTTTTCGAAGCACCCTGTAGGCGGCCAGCCTGATTTCAGATATAGACCTCCTTCCGGCCGCTGTATCTCTCTGGAGTCTTCTTCGGGCTATAACAACGATTTTCCTGGTCTCTGCAATTTCGTCATTCCACCACCACATAGGCCGTTTGTGGTTGCTGATGGGGTTGACCTCCAGCGTGGCCTCTTCAGCCAGTTCCCCCATGAGGTCCACGTACGCGTCGATATCCTCTTTGGTGGTTATCGCCATGGGGTCGGCGTGTTCTGCTGCCTGTTCATATTTTTTCCGAAATCGCTTCAAGTCAATCTTTTTGTTTGCCCGGAAGTTGTTGGTGGCTTCGCCTTGGGAGCTCATCGACCCGAACTCATGGATGAGATAATAATGATCCGAGGCCGAGTCGGTATCTAGGATCCTACTAAATTTCCATTTGGCCAGGGTGTCTTTACCGCTTAGGGCTATGTCAATGAGTGAGTATCTCCCATTTCTTTCAAAGGAGAACTCACCCTCCCTAAGTAAAGGGGCGAGACCGTTGCTTCCCGCCAGCTCCATGGTCGCAAGGCCCCTATTATCCACTCTGCTTGAGCCCCAGGCCGGGGATTTTGCATTAAAATCCCCCATCATCAGGGTCCGATTAGTATCACACTCCGTGAGAAGTTGTTGGAGGTCTTCCAGCCTCTCCTCGAAGGATCCAAAGGGAATGTTGGGGGAGAAGTAGCAGCTGACTATGGTAGCTTCATTCAGCTCCACGGCTACAGCCCCCTCCTTACTTCCCACCAACCTGATTTTTGTGTTAGCCCTGGTTCCCCGGCCCGTGACCCAAACTGCCGCCTTGCCCGAGGGATCAGAATGCCAGTGGGGGAGGGTCCTCCATGGCTCCGAGATAATGACCACTTCGGCACCCAGCTCCACTGCCATCTGTGCCATCAGGTCCTGTGCCATCCGGCATCTATTAAGGTTAATTTGGAGTATTCTCCATGCTCTTACCCCTCCATATGATCGTTTGGTGCTGGCGTCCTTACAGTCAGGATTTCCTCTCCTCGTTCCACGCCTCCTGGTCTTCTTAGGCTTCTTGTTTGGATCTTTATGAGCCATTAGGAGCTTTAGAGGTCGATTCACACTTGCCACCCTCTTCAGGGATGGCGGGGCTTACGGGTTTCACGCCTGGGCCCGGCCAAGTTTGGTCGGCTATCTCCTCACCCTCCTGGGGGGATCCGCTCCTCCTTGTCCGCCGTCTTCGAGTCGCTCGTAGCGTGCCTGTGCCTGGGGACTGTGCTGGTGACGTAGCCAAAGTCGTTGTTGAGGTCAGTTCTCCCGGAAGTTTAGTGGAGGGCACATCAATAGTCGGTAGTGGGGGTTCCCCGCCCCCCCCTATTTGCTGCTTGGAGGTTCACCTTGCGGTTGGGCCTGATGTTCGTAGCCTTCCGCTGTTTGACTATTCTAGCCTCCTCTATCGCCTTCCTGTAGGCCGGGCACCTTGGTCCACCGTCCCTGTGTCCGGAAACTGAGCAAACGACACATCTCTCTTCGTCTGCCTTGCAATTCGCTGCGAGGTGATCGTCTTCCCCGCACCTTCTGCACTTGTTGGACCTGTCGGGTCCGTCGCAGTTTCTGGCTAAGTGTCCGTGCCCTCTACATCAGTAGCACTGGGCTACCTCCTCTCTCTCTCTCGAATGCGACACTCCGCCCATCCGACCTGCATTCTTTTTCTGGCCAACAAACGCGTAGCCACGTCCGTCCTCGTGACTACGGTGGCATTCATTTTGCCCCCGTATGCAGGCCTGAGTGCTCTGACCTGTACCGCACCCTCCGTCACTTCCGGTAATTCACGGGAGATCGCAGCCACTATTTCTTTTGCCGTAGTTTCCATCGCGAGGTCTTTCAGATGTAGAGTTCTGGTCTCGTGTCTTTGCAACTGCACTACTGCCTTAGCGCCGATGACCCTCTGGTTTACCAAATCCCTTAGGGCCTCGGCTCTCCCGGGTGCTGGCTTAACCGTAATAGCAAGGTCGCCCTTCCCTGTCGACCTGACTCCGGTGACCCCTACCCCCTCTTTTTCAACATCGATGTTACTTCGGAGGGTCCGCAACATCTGGGCGTACGTCTGGCCTTCACATTTAACTACTATTGTTTGGTTCCGGCCCTGTACCTCCCTGGTCTTTTG
>NW_027583859.1:0-2294 GCF_028453695.1 Augochlora pura
ACTGGGTAAATCGTCTTAAAGCTGGCGGGGGCCACTAGCTCCAGCGAAACGGACAGGTGTTTATTTGAAACTGGATTCCGATTTCAGTGTTCCGGAGAGCACGGAGAGCTGTTCGCTTTCCTCCGCGTTTAACTTAAGTGGCGCGGAGTGATTATTTCGGATCGGTTTACGCTTCTCTAAAGTAGCTACAGCCAGCGGCCGGTGTTCAACGGGAAATGTTACTTTAACCCTTTCGGTGCGAGCACTCCCTGACACTCTCTCGCTGCGCGCGGCGCCACGCCGAGAATACGCACATAGCCAGTCCTCCTCTATACGAAGATATTTCCTAAGCGTTAAGTAAAAACTGTGCTTAACCCTTTCGCTACGGCAGTCCTTTCCGCGGCAGTTGCGCCGCTGAACGAGGCAACGCGCCGCGTATGATGCGCATGGTGCGCTTCGGCAGTCTTCGATGTTCGCACTTACGTCTTTAACCCTTTTGAGCCGAGCGCCGCATATACGCGGCATCCACTCTACGCATATATATCCGTCGTTCGGCTCTGCGAGTATCCACGTGGATGTCGGATATATCCGTCGTTCGGAGCGAAAGGGTTAATGAAACGACATTCAACCCCTTGACGTACCATTTTCTTTACAATTACTATGATTAGAATTGTATCGATTGCACTAATTTTCTTTATATTTAACTTAATCACGTGTACGCGTCTATGAGAATAGTTAAATATTGGTGACAATAGAATAAAATTTAATTCCTACTTAAAGGAACAGATGAACATTCATACCTAATAGTTTATTATTAGAAATCTTCGTGACGCGTCTGACTGTTACGATATGGTTCATAACGGTCGATTTTGTGAGTGTGATGGTGAAGATTAACTGGCGCTTGGTTCTTGGAGACTTGATTTTATTTTTCTTGGTTCGTTGCTGGTACAAGAGTGTCGATAGTCGTTTCGGCCTCCGAGGAAGACACTGAGGGTTAGAGAGGGGTGGGTCTGGTTGTAGTGTGGGTGGGGGAAAAGGGTCTATGGCTGACCGCGCGCAATTTCGTTTGGGCGATAATCGGTTGTTATAATATTAATAGTAAAATAATAATAATAATAATAATAATAATAATAATAATAATAATAATGTAAAATGATAATAATAATATACGATAATATTCATGCCGCTATGAGTCTATAATAATGGTAAGGAGGGAATATATAATGACAGGAGTGTAGTGAAGACGCAACAGTAAAATAATAATAATAATAATAATAATATACGATAATATTTATGGCGCTATGAGTCTATAATAATGGTAAGGAGGGAATATATAATGGCAGGAGTGTAGTGAAGACGTAACACTGACTCATGAAAGTACGGCAAGGGGTTAACAAAAGTGTTGTTTGCAGCTTAAAAGATATTTAAAGATATTTATACAAAATTTTATTATTTATACCGATCGTCGCACGGACGCCGGATATATCCGTCGCTCGTATCGAAAGGGTTAATGCACATGAAACGCGTTAAGGGTTTTAGAACAATTTACTTTAGGATTTGTCAATATTATGTTTGTTAGACCTGTGCCTTCGGCTCGGACGTATTTACATATTTATAAGAAAATGTTTCACGATTCTTCGTAGAACTCATACTCGAACGAAAGCGAAAATAAATAAAAGAAAGGTCAGGTATTTAGAAGTATTCTTTTCTATTTACATGCTTCATTGTTTTGTAATTTAAGCATTCGCGCATGCCATAAATATACAACACGAGCAGTTTCGTCATTACTAGAGTAGATATACTAATCGTCGTGTCTGTATTAATTTTTTTATCCCCGGATTAAAAACGTATAAAGAAAGGAGAGTGTTACATATAAATTGACGTCCATATCTTTTTATTATTATTACCTACCAATATGTTATTTTTAAGGAGTGGTGTCAATTTATATATAACACTTTTCTTTTTCTACATAATTTAAGTCAGGGAGCACTGAAATTGCAACAGGTACAATAATTGGAACATCTACCTTAAACTATGAATTTTACGCAATATTAAAAAGTCTAAATTTATTCTGAGATATCTAAGTCGGATGAAAATGTCTTTTGTCTTTTAATAATAATGGTAAGAGGTTAACCCTTAATTAGGCGCATTAAGAAAATCACCCAATTAGGCGCATGGGGTCTTAAATAACCCCAAAAAAACATTGGGAAAGGAGTATCAAAAAGGAATAAAACTTAATGGATTCCTATAGTAATTAATAAAGTTCTCTAATATACTTAACTTTAAGAAACAAATACTTACTGTGACCCTGTGGC
>NW_027583860.1:0-7416 GCF_028453695.1 Augochlora pura
TTCGTGATGGAGCACCGAGGCACTTCATGCAAAACCGGAGCTACTTAGAAGACAAGCTGCTCGGAACACCGGGGGGAAGGTCTTCTCGTTGATGCAAGAAGCATAATCGTTTCTATGATTAATTTATCATTCGGATTTTATCAAGGAGGATTGTTGTTTCACCCGCGCGCGTCTACGTCGCCGCGCGTGTTCCGGTCGCGCCCGGCTTGTATATACGCGCGCGCGTAGCAGCAGCAGCAGCAGCAGCAGCAGCGGCAGCGGCAGCGAGGCACTTCCCGTTTTTCCCTTCCTTCCGGACGCGGCAGGGTAATTACAAATAGAGCCGAGTAACGTGCAGAGAGCGAGCCCGTGAGAGCGACGCCTTAAGAACGCGAAGACGGAGAGAGGAGAGCTACTCGGGGCACTTTAAGTGCGAGCGAGCGAGCGCAGAGGCGTATATAAGCGTCGCTCTGAAAAGAGAGGCGGCACGGGGGCAGGACGACACTCGAGCGTAAGACTTCAGATACATACGTAGCTTTTCAATTCAATCTCGAGGGCACTTCTTTCATGCTCCGCGATACGCATCTCGCCGATCGAAATTTTTATTAACCCGCCTTTTCTGGCGATGTTTCCGCCGAGAGCGGATCCGCGCCGCCGTCGCCGCCTCCGCGTAGGATTAACGGGCGACTTTTCATGCAGCGTTAATCCCCGGCGAACTCGGGAAAAAGCCCGCTTGATTTTTCTGTTCATCGAGTCGGACGAACGTTTGTCGGCGGCCGGGTCGAGGAAACGGAGTATATCTCCGTTTTCCCGGGGCCCGAAGAAAGCTACACACCCAACCAGTTCAGAAGTAGCTCCGTGAAAAAAAAAAGTGATCTCCCAGAGTTGCGAACGGAGAGCTGCACGGTACCATTTGATTCGCCCTCTATCGGAGCATACAGGTGCGTGCGCGGAACTTTTTAAGTGGCCGCCGAACTCTTTCCAATGCTATTCCAGGAAATTTTAAATGATGCGAGAAGTCGACGGCTTTATTGCCGGCGGAATTCCGCGCGGGAATTTGCCGGTAATTAGATCGCGGATTGTATGGGTTTATGGTGAAAATTAGTACGCATGAATTCGTTGATATATCTCTTTGAACCTATCGAAACAATTAACGATGATAAAATAATCGCGCTGCTCCTTCGTATCGTAATGTAGGTGGACGATTTTTATTTTCCATAAAAATTCGCAATTCTACTTGATAATTCGACTGCGAATCTTTGATGCTTCTATATTCTCTGCAAAACTAAGAACTGCGGCAGTTGTACGAGATTGGCGTTAATCGCCTTATGGTGCTTGTAAAAAGTATCGAAGGCACGAGAGAAAGTAAAAATTTATCGATGGAAGCATCAATAGATGCTCCGATAAGTTAGTAATTAAAAAAGTTATACAAGTCTAAGGTCTGGGTTAGTTAAAACTAGAAATATCGCAGGAAGGATTCAAGAAAATGTATAATCTCGAAGATATTTAATTTTTTTATAATTTTGTAATCGTAAATGTCTACTTTATTTTCGTATATTTAATTTTCTAGTTTACTTAATATATTTTTTTTATTCGTCGCACGCACTAAAAACAGGTACGATATATTTATTATCGGAATATCAGATTCTAGTGAAACGTTGACGATACGTAAAGTTTCTCAACTTTTGTCGGTAAGTGTACAATCCTCCGTTTTAAAATTACTCACACACGTTGTCCATTGTGAAGCTTCTTCCAAACGATTTTGTCGAAACACTTTGTTCGACCCTCCCCGATGGATTTAATATTGAGCCGACTAAAGGGGATGTCTTCGTCCAAACTGCATTCACATGGTTGTTGTATTTGCTAACAAAATCACCATGTTACCACGTGTTTCTATACAAGCTGCCATGTGTTTTAATGTCGTGTTGCCACTTTCGAAATACAAACAATTGTTACGCAGAAGCGTCGATATTAATTCGATGACTATTTGCAGTTGGATTATATTAAATTATATTATATTATTATGATTTTCAACCTCCCAATTACATTCATGACTGCAAAGGGAAGTTGCGTGTTTCATGTTTTCAATTTCGAAATATTATCGTATAATATTTCTTGATTTTTTGATTAATAATACTTCTTCATTTCTTAGCAGGAAAATGGAATGAGGAGATAAAAAAAAACTTTTTCATATCTTTTTGATAGCTTTGAAATTTAATTCTCGTAGTAGTACCGCCCTTTATTGGTAAATAAATGAAGAAATTCCTACGCGAGAAAGGATATCCATATTTATTTAATATCAACGTGTACTTCGATGTTTATATGATAACATATAAAGCAGCAAATATCATTCATTTTTTAGCGAACTGTGCTCCAAATCTTCTCAAATATTTCAGGTTCAATCACTGACTCTTGTTATTAGTGATTAATTTATTCTTTTCTGTTATTCATTAATCTTCCCGATAAATATGTCAATCCTATATTCTACCAATTATTTACCACCATTTTTCAACATATTTCTGACGACAGACATTCTAGCCGCTTTAATTTCCCTACAGGTCTTAATGAAACACGTGGAAATTTCAATCAACTGCTCGAAAATTTCAATTTTCACGTTGTCCGCAACAATTGAGCATTTCGAAGATCGGCGCATAGCAAATTAATTTAGGAGAAAGGGTGGTCGAGTGTAAAAGGAGTTTCTCGGCGGTCATTTGACCGATGTTGCGTTCTATACGTAATTGCGAACGATCGCGGTAGAAGTTGCAATGAAAATTTGTCAAAGGTTTTGCATTTCACCGTGTTTTATTTACCGAAAACTGTCGGCAGCTCTTGTTGAATGTCCCTTTTGGAAGAGTAAAATTTTATTTCGATTGGCAAAAAGCGGGCAACATCTACAGGGTGTGCTAAAATTGTGGTACTTTTGGAAAATGTAGGAAAATTCCTGAGATTATTTGAAGTAACTTTTTCCTTGGCGGAAATGCAATCAGTGGCTTTGTTTACGAGTTATTAACGAAAAAGACTGACCAATGAGAGGCGAGCTCCGCTGGCGCGTGGCGGTCGAGCCAGTGAGCGATACCGTGCTTCGTCCGCTGATTCGCTCCGCCCCGCGAGACCGGAGCTCGCCTCTCATTGGTCAGTCTTTCTCGTTAATAACTCGTAAACAAAGCCACTGATTGCATTTCCGCCAAGGAAAAAGTTGTTTCGAATGACCCCAGGAATCTCTTATTTCCCGGAAGTACTACAATTTTGTGACAACCTGTATATTTATTAGATTATAGATTAACAATGTTTAGAAAATGAAAACATGCAGCCGTAAGTTTCGTTTTCGCGGTATCTGAACGGCTTCCGTAAGAATCCTTTAATTTGCCGTAAAATCGCGGACGGAACGGTAGCAATCTCACTGCCGAAGCAAAACACTGAAATCTTCGTTACCGTTCCGAGATATTGTCGGAGATGAAATAAACAACGGCGAGTCTCCGAAGCGGGGATAGGATTGAGAAGTTGCAAACGGCGTTTTAATGGATGGGTATTATTCGCGCTTCTCCCCGGTATTTCACGGTTTGTTTTAGAAGCGGCGCGGGGGTTCACCTTCTTTATACTTTAATCTGTTAATCCGGACGGTGCCACCGGGGAAGCGGGTGGGGGGCGTGGGGGGAAGCCTCGTCTTCCTCCCGCCGCGCGACAAAGGGAAACACTGAAGAGAAAGGAAAATATATTATCTCGCCGAACAGTTCGGCCGAACTTATACCTCAACTGAAAACAACAATCGTCCGCGGCGCGCGCGCGCAGAGCGGCGGTCGCCTTTGAATGAAATGAAAAAAAAAACGCGCGCGCGCGGTGTTTAAACGACGTTCTTTCAACCGGCAGAAATTTTCTTCGTTAGACCTGCATATACACCCTTTATGCATGGCGTTTTCGCAAAAAAATTTTACGTCTGCGCGCGCCCCCACAAAGACTGTTTACTCGAACCACCCCGCGTTTGCGCGGGAGCGTACGAACGGACACGGAGCAACTTCACCGTGAAATGAGTCGCAAAAGAAAAATATACAGACACTCCCGGTTGCTGCTTCGGCTCGTAACTGCCGTTCCTAAGGAGCCATATAAAGGGTGTGCCAAGGGTGGGGAGGAGGGGGCCCCCGGTGGAAGCCCGGCCAAAGGCTGACTCCTACATGCGAAAATAAACCGAAATATGTACCGGGTGCCTGGAAAGTCGCTACCTATTTCCAGATGTTTACGCTCGATGAGCCGCTCCAGTTACAGCGACCGAGTGTATATTGTTTCATTATGTCGCGCGCGTATAGCAAATTGTAACACTTCGGGACGGGGCCCTGTAATCTAAATTTATAAACACCGAGTTCGCAGGATGGTCTCTACGTTTCCGAGACGTTTAATTACACCGCGGATTTTTTGTTGCGCGAGCTTTCAGCGTTTTAACACTTTGTCGACCGGTTGCCTATAAATTTGCCATAGTAACCTTTAATTCGTTATCCATTATTGAGATGAAAGTGTTAAATTGCACTACAAGCTTCAGTATTATTATATAAATTTTTAAATATTAAATACCATTCGCGATTAATAAGATAAATAAAATGAAAATAGTAACGTAAAATTTTTACGACCGGTCGATAAAGTGTTAATAGCATTTTTACGCGGAATTTTACGTCATTTGTTCTTTTTCATGGCACAGTTTAATATTCGATAATTATTACAATCCTACATAAAATTTACAAGGTACATAACATTAGCTAAAATGCTGCCTGTTGAGTCTCTGGAATATATATTTGGATGCTGGAAGTTCGAGTGTGCAGCAACACTCCATTTTCAAGCAAATATCTGACTCCATTTGAGACATTCATGTTCCATTAGATATAGCGAGTTTCAATGATATCAAGCGAAACTACGAAGCACCTATACGCGATTTGAAAAGACAGATTCCCTGCTCGGATTCAGCGACAAAGAAGTGGATAATAAACGGTGTAAATATTCTCTGTAGCAAAAATCGTGTTCGGAAATACTTGGACAAGTGTCGCTATTAATATTTGTGTCACTGTAAGACTAACACTGCAAAAGAATTACAATCTTCTAAGCAGTGATAATTACGAGTCCAAAATACAAATCTCGCATATCAAATTAAAACCTTATGCAGATCTCATTTATTTTTACAAATTAAATTCACCCTTCTCAATTCAAATTCATTCAAATAATTATATATAAAATTTAATTGGATTTTGAAGCTTGATTTGAATTTGTATACTTATTTAGAAAACAGAAGAATTTACTCATTTGCAAAATTTAAAAATCCGTCGGATTTTAAATTCTTATATTAAATTTTAAATTCTTATATTAAATTTTAAATTTTTATATTAAATTTTAAATTCTTCCTCGGAAATGGTGCTTTAATTGAAAAAATGCTATCTGCCCTTTTTTCAAACCTGTTTTCGCATGTAGAATCATCCCCTGGCCGGTAGTACGACTTTTCAGCCGACCTTTATACCATAAACCTTGTTAGTTACCGGTGTTGTGTGCTCCATTCGAACGTGTTTCGAGTTTAAGCGTATCGTTTGAAAATTAATTGAAAACACGTCGGCAACAGGAGTGAAAAGGCGCCGGGCGCGTGTTCATATTTGATTTGGAACAAAAGATATCAAAAAACGATTAGAGCCGTTAACCGTGGATGAGTAGCGGCGGTGGTACCAACCATGGTAACCATGCTATTTCTAAACCGAAACGCAACCAAAAACTGTTGTAAAAAGTTAACGATGGCCGGTGGTGGAGCGAAACAGGATCTAGTTGGCCGTGGACGTCGAGGCCCGACGAAAACGCGAACCGTGCTGAAAATCCATTTGCCCATTAATTTGCCTGGCCTGGGCAAAGAACTAATTACTCTGTAATATTATTTATTATGGAGTCGGACCATTAAATGGATATTGCCTACTTCCTAGAAGATCTTTGGTGTATTCGATATAATAATTAACAAATTGTAAGTAAATCTTTGATAAAATTGTTGTTAACATTTTGTCTACCGTCAGGTAACCAGTAGTTGGTTTTTGTAAATCGAGAAGCAACGGTTAAGAATTTATTAAACAATTTTTCGAGAGCTACAATAATCACATCCATGGTTCGTCAAATTATTTATATTAATAAAATGTAAGTTCTTTTAAAATTATTATTACAAAGATAATAATCGAGCTTATCTTACACATGCTTTTTAAGAGGTAAAAGTTGACCAAAGACGGCTATTAGATATTTTTAAATAGAGATTTATTCTATTATAATCACTAAAGAGTGATTTTTTGTAAAAATTGCGATTTAATATTTTGCACGAATTTTTTGACTCATTAGTTTACTAATTAATCTAAAGTCTCAAGAAAGCTCAAATAATTTGTTATGATTCTGAAAAAGTTGTTATCTTAATCGAAATTGTGAATTATCGTACGCAAAAATTGTCAACCTGTAGAACATCATACCATTTCGTGATTCGCTCACCTTGAAACTGTTGCAAAGGTATATTGCATTGCTGGATTATTTTTACACGCGGAAACGCTCGCTGAACGATTGTGTCACACACGTCTCGCCACATCCTGTTTAAAAAACGACGAGGGGTATGCGAACATGGCGAAAACACTTCAAACCGCAGTTCCCTGTTTATTCCGAAGTAACACTAACACGGCACGTGCTCGAGGCGAAGTTTAGAAGGCGTCGCGGATTTCTTTCGGGTCGTTCCGTGGAAGAACACGAGCCGGAAAAATCTGTCGCAAGTGCTGCCATTTGATGCAACACTCCGCGTATGAAGATTTAATTCCGACACAATTGGCACAAATTAATTATTTATATAATATTTAATATATTAGAATTAATACAAGCGTCGAACTAATGGATAGTAAATAGATTACATAAATAATAAATGATTACACGATATATTGATAGCTTGTGTAGTAGATCATTCAACGACACGTTATACTTTAGTTAAACAATTTCGAGGACAGTGATCGAGTTTCTTAGAAATAGACTAAAATGAAAACAAAATTGTTTTGTATGCTGAAAAGTTTATTTTCCTCACAATAACTGAGGAAATTGAAATTATTGCAAATTATTTAATAAATTTAAATAATTAAAAGTTATTTAGTATATTGAAATAATTAAAAGTTATTTAGTATATTAAAATAATTGAAAGTTATTTAGTATATTAAAATAATTGAAAGTTATTTAGTATATTGAAATAATTGAAAATTACTTAATTTATTGGAATAATTGAAAGTTCTTTAGTATACGGATTTAATTGAAAATTAAGTTTTGACAATCCCGTGTCGTACTAAACGTAGTTCCATAGTAATGTAATAATAGAATAATTAGTTATACAACAAATCAAATTGCTGATATAGTCAAACCCTCTAATCATACATCTCATAGTATTAGCAGCAAAAAAGAACAATAGCA
>NW_027583861.1:0-2293 GCF_028453695.1 Augochlora pura
AATCTTATATTTCTTATGATCAAACCTATACTTCGCACTTATGGTACAGTGTTTCGGTGAAACGGTCAAGAATTCGCGTCCCTTTGTGCGATTCTTTCGAGGCGAGCATGCTCGCGCGTCGTATTCAATGGCAGATAAATATCGGGAGGTCCTTGCACCTCCTCTAGTCGCGCGTTGGAGGAACGTTCGAGTTTTCTTTCGGAGTTGCGTGCGCTGTAACCGTGCGGGTGTTGGCCCACGCACGTGCCGGGGGCCCACGCGATTCTTAATACGTGCCGCGTCAGCTGCGTAAAGAGCCTTAGGCTAGCCTCCGCGTATGCACGTGTGTGGGTTAGGCCGCGTACACCCCCGTAGCCTTTGTCCGGCAGGATAATTGTCCACACGCGGCTGAGTATCGGCGTGATATTGGTGTCGTGTCGGATTCTGCCACACCTTCGGTATATTCTAAATCAATCGGTGGCCCCTCTGTTACAAAAAATTCGAGTTCTCGATAACAGAAAAATTGAGTTCTCGATAACAGAAAAATTGAGTTCTCGATAACTGAAAAATTGAGTTCTCGATAACAGAAAAATTGAGTTCTCGATAACAGAAAAATCGAGCTTATGATAACAGAAAAATAGAGTTTATGATAACAGAAAAATAGAGTTCTCGATAACAGAAAAATTGAGTTCCCGATAACAGGAAAATTGAGTTCTCGATAACAGAAAAATCGAGTTCACAATATCAGAAAAATCGAGTTCACAATATCAGAAAATTCGAGCCCTCCGTAATAGAAAAATAGAGCTCTCCGCGACGTCATGTTCCTTTTTCTATAAGACACCATAGGAGCGATCTAGAAACTTATTCTTATTCTACAAAAATTTCAAGATTTTATTTGATCACGTTTAAGCATAGTGATCTATAATTTTTGGGGTGTTGCTCGAATAAGGGTTGACCTCTATAGGTAGAGGTAGTCTACCCTTTTAGCCTCGTCGTGTTGCATCGTTTATTATTTCCTCTATTGGATTTGATTGGTATTAAAAAACGAATACTATGTAAAAATTCTTGAAGGATCAGAGGTGCTTGAAAAATCACTGTTAATGTTATATGGATCACATTTACGTGGAACCCTTTTCACGTGGAACCCTTTTCACGTGGAACACAATTACATGGAACATTTCTTCCTCGCCAACAAATTTAAGCAATAAAAATGGTAATTACCTTTTCTTAGGGACGATTGTTACATTCGTGAGAGATTAATTGATGCCGAAGTAGACAGTTTTTTTATTAGAACCGCTGATCAACCAGATGCAGGGTTCGGCAAACTGTACCGCGTGTGTCGTCAGCATCGGTGTCTCTCTCTCTCTCTCGTAACTGCCCTAAATTCCATTTATGATCTACGGGAGCAAGTAAACACTGTCGTGTCGGGAATATCGGTCGAACTACCATGAAACTTTCCCCAGTACCCGCGCGCATATCGGAATCGGGCAATTTATGAGCGTCGTTGTGCGTGCTCAATAAGTTTAGCGAGATTTTATCTCGAATTTTTGGCGTACGGTCATATATTACAGGGAGGCGGCCGCCCTTTTATCGGGTAAGCATCCGGGAGCGTGGAAGGATTTCTTCCTCTCTTTCTCTCTCTCTCACTCTCTCTCTCACTCTCTATATACAGATTTTTTTAATAAAAGGATTTTTTTAACGCTGAGAAAAATAGATAGCTAAATACCATAGGAGAAGAATATCATTTCATATATTAGAATGGAAACTATGAAACGGGCGTTTTTGTTTAGCCTTCATTCCTCTGCAGCGCCCGTTTCATAGTTTCCAAAATAATATATATTTTATGTCTGACTAAAATGTCAATTTTCGTGGCTTTCATTCATTCATTTCTGGTCTTATACATTAATATAAAATAATATTGTTCTCCTATAGTATTTAGTAATAAGCTAAAGATTTACTTTGATGACTTTGCCTCAAATCTATCTATTTTTCTCAGCGTTAAAAAGCAACCCTTTATTAAAAAAGGTGAAGCTAGGAAATTCTTCGTAATTCATTGCTTTATTCAGAATTTTCTTCTGAAGATAATGACTGTCCTTTACGAGAATAAAAATTAATTCCCTTCGATTGTGCACTAGATTTCACAATAAAAAAAAAGAAGGAACTCATGGGACACTCTAATATTTTCAAATTAAATCTTGAACCTGAAGAATTTAAAAATATATACAGACAAACGAATAAAACGTTTCCAAACCCTTCGATGCACCTACTTATCGAAAAGCTGATACCATTGTCTACAAAACTGAAATTCTCTCGC
>NW_027583862.1:0-2292 GCF_028453695.1 Augochlora pura
TCAATAAAGTAAATTCTTTAATAAACTTCTTCACGGCTACGTGTTGCATTCGAATCCATCGCCCGGAATCCAACAATATATAATCTGAATACATAGTGTTTAAATATCGAATAAAATTCGTTAATTTCGATAGGATATTAGCAGAAACGTGGAATCTAAAAATAAGATTCTAAACTAAAAAAGCCGAAGTTTTTCTAATGGTATTTATCGGGCTCGGTCACCGCTGGCGATGTGTCCTCGCTACGGTGACTTTTAGGCCAAGAAAAACTTCGATAATAAAGCCGTTGGTATAAACAGGGGACACCTTGTAACGGACAAAGGCAAATTCTGCGGCACGTCCGAATTTGCTTTAACCAAAAAACGGAATTGGGAGAGAGAGAAAAGAACGGCAGTTGGAACGGCGAGGACAATTCGCCGAACCTTGCCGATTGTACCCGAAGGCGACCGAGGATAACAGTCGTTCGCCTCCGCTAAAATCCACAAGTTAATAGTCTCTTTGTAGCCGTCGGGAAGAACGGTTCAATTTGATATAGTTTCATTGCGACCGTCGGAAAGAACGGCTCAATTCGAAATATTCTAATTGCAACTGTCGACACGAACAGTCCAATTATATAGTCAGATTCCGGCATTTAACTAGTAAAGTTAACCCGGAAATAATAGTCAGATTCGATATTCAACGGAAGAGTTGAATGTTCGATATCCAAATAAAACGAGTCGGTTTTATTCAAGTCTGCTGTGCGGTGTCACACGCCGAAAGGACCGGTGCACGCACAATATTCTATCGCAGAGGAATTTACGGTAAAAATCATATATTCCTTTCATTAAGTTATAAAATAACTTACACGCTTGACTCGATCAGCACCATTGCTGCATCCGAGTCAGAAAGCGATTAAACTGCGATTAAGAAGTCAGAAGCCAAGGTACGGCCCAGTTTCGTCCGCCCTGTACTGTTGCAGTGCGCGGGTGATCCTGTAGGTTCATTGGACACTTCTTCTTGACTACGAGACGATTGTTGGTATTATCGCAATCAGTCTCGCGCCTTTTGATTGAAGTCCGCGGTTACCGCAAGGAACTTTATCACGCCTAAGTGGGTTCCTTTGCGGGTCAGTTTCGAAGGGAAAGGACAATAATGCGGCAACGCAGTCACCCAGGTCGGCGTCATGTCCACCCACCGCTTGCACTATGCAATGTGGCATGGTTTGGCACGTCGATCTGCTAAGCAGGGCACATTGCGGAAAGGCACAACCCGCACCTGCTTAGCTGTTCGGGCTCCGGGGAGCAGACAAGGTCTCGCTCAACCAGGTCTTGGCTACAATAGGATTCTGCAGCTCCTGGCCTCGAATCTGGTTGCTTCCTGGAGGCAGTGCACCTCGTCAAGGAAGTGAGAGCTCCGGATGAGGAACTGACAAACCTCGGTACTCCCGGAAAACCTACGTGAGATTTACGACCTCCCGTAGGCCAATATTCCGGATCAAAAGTGCATTATAACAAGGAATCTCCACAGAGTCGTTGGAAATCACCGTCTCTGTTTGGGTTTTTGCCGACCGCAGGTATTTTCGAGACATCGGCTATCCTTGTTATTAGAACAGAGCAGACAAACGTTCACTACGTGTACGCATTTACGAACGTTCCGCCGATCGCCATCCTTCTTTATCGAAAGGAAAGCGGCGGCGACAAAGGGCCTCGCCTGCTCGCTCGTTGGAAATAAACAACTGAGCGGCGCGTGCTCTTTCTCGCTCTCTCTCTCTCTCGCGGTCTCGCTAAGACACGGACATTGTGTACGAACAGCTGAGATCGACGAGGAGAGCAAAAACTCACCGACACTGACTAATTCTAAATCCGATTAGGATTTATTATTCTGATTACAGACCAAGTCAACCGAGGAACAACCGACGAGCGAAGTCCCGTCCAAAGAAAAACCTGTAGAAGGATAAATAAAGGAAACATTTATTTTAATTCCTCGTGTTGGTCGATAAAACCCTAGCAACTCCTTAATCCCTCAGTTTCGGAACACGTTAGGGCTAACGGAATCCTTAGCCATATCTAACACATAGTTTATGATCACACAACACAGTTATTAAATCGATAAAAAGAAATACAATATTTAAACGTTATCTCGGCCCATAAACTACTGGAAATGGGTGTTTAAATATATTTAAACTAAGGTATAGTTTTAAAAAAGAAACTTTATTCTACGGCGCGTGAGGAAGCTCTTTTCTCTACAGATGGTTTACAGCGACTGACCGTGGCTTTTCTGGAACCCCGAAAAGAAAACTCGGTTCCCCTCGTAAT
>NW_027583863.1:0-2292 GCF_028453695.1 Augochlora pura
TTTAGATCATCTGCAAAGAGTAGCGCTTTACAAGAACGAAAAATTATGGTTAGATCATCGATAAATATGATGAAGAACAGTGGTCCGAGATTAGATCCTTGGGGTACTCCGGATGTAATGTACGTAGATTCAGACAATTGACGGTCAAACTTGACTCTGAAAGATCTATCACGTAGATAACTTTCAAACCATGCAAATAAATTACCTGACAAGCCAAACGCACGCAGTTTTCTGATTAGAAAAACGTGATTAACAGTATCGAATGCCTTATCGAGTGGAAGTCCGTATAAATAGTATCGATTTGATGACCCTTATCTAATTCTTGATATAGAAAGTGGTGATATAGGATTAGATTGGTAATAGTAGATCGACCAGAGATGAAACCATGTTGTTCAGGAGCGATGTGGTTTTTTATCACTACAGAGAGCTTATCTACAATAATGCTTTCGAATAATTTCGCCGTAATGTTTAAGCGGCAAATAGAGGTCTGTAGTTGGCGACGCAGCATTTGACGACGAATATTTCAAGATCGGGCTCTGACAGTCACCTGTAAGTTCGTTCGAGTAATCCGGAAGAAATTCGATAACAGACCGAACAATTAACTTTTATTGACGAATTTCTGCTGATCCGAAGGTGTAGAATCACTTTGCGACGGTCGTGACATATAATTTCCTTCCAGCCTGTGCGAAGAATCGGGAATGGAACGTGAAAACATGGTGGACAAGGGAGGAAAACAGGGATATACGCGTGGAGAGCGTGCAGCGGACTGTTTGTTTCGTGGCAATATTTCAGGAACATAATATCGCGAATCCAAGAGGGGCGATTTAGAGGGGTGGACGGAAAAGGCAGAGAGTGGGTAGTGGGCAGAGCTTGGGTGGAAATGACAGCCAGTTTCGTTGTCCCCTGGCAAAGTCACGCTGGGAACCCTTCGGCCGACCGAGCCTTCTCTACATTGTATATCGACCCATTGCCGGCAGTCAGGACACACCAACGGGAATCTAAGATCTTTGACACGCGCTGGTCCAGCGTGACTGTACGCCTGCATAAGCGTCAGACAATACGGGCTACTTCAAAGACACTTCACCGCGACTGTAGCAAAGGGAAACCGGACAAAATCATTAAAGTAGCTTTACTCGATCGTCGATGCCCGATGTTTGTAAATTCCGAAAGCATCATCTACGTTCCTTAACCACTTAGCCGAGCCAATTTAATTTGCAGATAAACTTTGTTATGCGTTTTATCGATCGCAATAAGTATAATTTTGTCGACAGTTATTCTAGAATTATTCTAAATTTATGAATACGTTGCACAAGTATTTTAGCCTAGATCGTTTGGATGAAGTATTTTTCTTGTAAAATAACAGGTTAACATTTTACTTGTTGGGATACGTTTGCGACGAACGAATTTAAATAGGATTTATGGGAAATTACAATACAGAGACGTTGTCGTTTATAACGTACTTCACCCTAGGATGCTTAAAATGTATCAAAAAATGTCCTGAGAATTGCAAACTTGTATTTATATTTATATGTATATGTATAATGATAGCTTGAAAATAATTGGAACTATACCTTAATGTTGTTTCGTAAATAATCGAGAACTATTTTTCTCGACACAGGTTTCAATTATAAAATTGTTGTTCATCATCTGCATATACTCTACAAAAATTCTATTCTCTGTCTCATCCGATAAACATACAAGCATGTTCGCATTTGTATTAAATCGAAATGTAGTTCCACTTTGTGATTATACCTGCGTTAACCATCAGAGTAAATGTAATTATCGGAGTAAAAATTAATAACGATTAAAAAGTCTGTACAACAAACAGCAAGAGAAAGAATCAGAGTGTATGAAATTTGTTGTTCGTTCTTTCGCTTTTTCTATTTACCAGAATTTAATTATCAAAATATAATCATCGACCAGGCAAGCTGGACATTCATAATAAACTTCGGCTGCACGTTTGCAAGTTCTGCGGACCTAACAACGACATGTTATACGCTGCGCCCAGTTGGATCCTTTGTATGTTTCCCATTCAAAGGGACACGTTTTGCGGACATTATCATTTGTAATGCTAGTGCTATTATTTACAGCTGTTTGCTTTTAAATGTAGGCGGTAGCCTAGGATCGTCTGTCTCTTCACAGTATAACAATTTTTCAGCCGGTTACAGGTATAGAACAATACGCGTTAGTTGCATCTGGGTCTCAACGACTATACGGTTAAAATCAATGTTGATTCTCTCATCGACCTAAATATGTAAATAGCTAATAAAACATTGAATAGTTTAGAAATTC
>NW_027583864.1:0-1096 GCF_028453695.1 Augochlora pura
CCCTTGTATCCTCTTCTATCTCCCTTATATACTTGGATATATTATGTTTTATCTCACTTATATACACTTAAATTCCCTTGTATCCTCTTCGATCTGTTTTATATCCTTAGATATTATGTTGTATCTCACTTGAATACACTTCAATTCCCTTGTATCCTCTACTATCTCTTTTATAACCTTGGATATTATGTAGTATCTCACTTGTATACACTTCAATGCCCTTGTATCCTCTTCTACCTCTCTTATATCCGTGGATAATATGTTGTATCTCACTTATATACACTTGAATTCCCTTGTATCCTCTTCTGTCTCTCTTATATCCGTGGATATTATGATGTATATCACTTATATACACTTAAATTCCCTTGTATCCTCTTCTACCTCTCTTTTATTCTGGGGTAGCATGTTGTATCTCACTTATATACCCTTAAATTCCCTTATATCCTGTTCTATCTCACTTATAATCACTTAAATTCCCTTGTATCCTCTTCCAGATCTCTTTAATTCTTGCTGTTTAAGTTGCATCTTACTTAGGTACACTTAAATTGCCTTGAAATCCTCTTCCATCTCTTTTATATCCTTGGATATTATGTTGTATCTCACTTGTATACACTTCAATGCCCTTGTATCCTCTTCTACCTCTCTTATATCCGTGGATAATATGTTGTATCTCACTTATATACACTTGAATTCCCTTGTATCCTCTTCTGTCTCTCTTATATCCGTGGATATTATGTTGTATATCACTTACATACACTTAAATTCCCTTGTATCCTCATCTACCTCTCTTTTATTCTCGGGTAGCATGTTGTATCTCACTTATATACCCTTAAATTCCCTTATATCCTGTTCTATCTCACTTATAATCACTTAAATTCCCTTGTATCCTCTTCCAGCTCTCTTTAATTCTTGCTGTTTATGTTGCATCTTACTTAGGTACACTTAAATTGAATTGAAATCCTCTTCCATCTCTTTTATATCCTTGGATATTATGTTGTATCTCACTTGTATACACTTCAATTCCCTTGTATCCTCTTCTATCTCCTTTATATCCTTGTACGTTATGTTGTATCATACTTATATACACATAAATTCC
>NW_027583864.1:1196-2292 GCF_028453695.1 Augochlora pura
CCCTTGTATCCTCTTCTATCTCCCTTATATACTTGGATATATTATGTTTTATCTCACTTATATACACTTAAATTCCCTTGTATCCTCTTCGATCTGTTTTATATCCTTAGATATTATGTTGTATCTCACTTGAATACACTTCAATTCCCTTGTATCCTCTACTATCTCTTTTATAACCTTGGATATTATGTAGTATCTCACTTGTATACACTTCAATGCCCTTGTATCCTCTTCTACCTCTCTTATATCCGTGGATAATATGTTGTATCTCACTTATATACACTTGAATTCCCTTGTATCCTCTTCTGTCTCTCTTATATCCGTGGATATTATGATGTATATCACTTATATACACTTAAATTCCCTTGTATCCTCTTCTACCTCTCTTTTATTCTGGGGTAGCATGTTGTATCTCACTTATATACCCTTAAATTCCCTTATATCCTGTTCTATCTCACTTATAATCACTTAAATTCCCTTGTATCCTCTTCCAGATCTCTTTAATTCTTGCTGTTTAAGTTGCATCTTACTTAGGTACACTTAAATTGCCTTGAAATCCTCTTCCATCTCTTTTATATCCTTGGATATTATGTTGTATCTCACTTGTATACACTTCAATGCCCTTGTATCCTCTTCTACCTCTCTTATATCCGTGGATAATATGTTGTATCTCACTTATATACACTTGAATTCCCTTGTATCCTCTTCTGTCTCTCTTATATCCGTGGATATTATGTTGTATATCACTTACATACACTTAAATTCCCTTGTATCCTCATCTACCTCTCTTTTATTCTCGGGTAGCATGTTGTATCTCACTTATATACCCTTAAATTCCCTTATATCCTGTTCTATCTCACTTATAATCACTTAAATTCCCTTGTATCCTCTTCCAGCTCTCTTTAATTCTTGCTGTTTATGTTGCATCTTACTTAGGTACACTTAAATTGAATTGAAATCCTCTTCCATCTCTTTTATATCCTTGGATATTATGTTGTATCTCACTTGTATACACTTCAATTCCCTTGTATCCTCTTCTATCTCCTTTATATCCTTGTACGTTATGTTGTATCATACTTATATACACATAAATTCC
>NW_027583865.1:0-835 GCF_028453695.1 Augochlora pura
CTAAGGTCAAAGCGTATTCCGCTTCTCGGCCTTATGGCTAAGATCATAGTCTATTCCACTTCTCCAACTTATGGCTATCATCGAAGTTCATTCCTTTGCTCGGTCTTATGGCACAGATCAAAGTGCATTCCGTTTCTCGGCCTTATTTCTACGGTCAAAGCGTATTCCGCTTCTAGGCCTTATGGCTAAGATCATAGTACATTCCGCTTGTCGGCTTTATGGTTAAGATCAAAGAGCATTTCTCTTCTCGGTCTAACGGATAAGATCACTGAGCACTCCGTTTCTCGGCCTTATGGCTGAGATCATAGACTATTCCACATCTTGACCTTATGGCTAAGATCAAAGTGTATTCCGCTTCTCGGCCGTATGGCTAAGATCAAAGAGCATTGCTCTTCTCGGTCTTATGGCACAGATCAAAGTGCATTCCGTTTCTCGGCCTTATTTCTACGGTCAAGGCGTATTCCGCTTCTAGGCCTTATGGCTAAGATCATAGTCTATTCCACTTCTCGACCTTATGGCTAAGATCGAAGTTCATTCCTTTGCTCGGCCTTATGGCTAAGATCAAAGTGGATTCCGCTTCTCGGCCCTATGGCTAAGATCGAAGTGCATTCCGTTTCTCGGCCTAATTTCTAAGGTCAAAGCGTATGTCGCCTCGCGGCCTCATGGATAAGATCATAGTCTATTCCGCTTCTCGGCCTTATGGCTATGATCAAAGTCTATTCCACTTATCGCCCTTATGGCTAAGATCAAAGTATATTCCGCGTGCCGGCCTTATGGCTAAGATCAAAGAGCATTGCTCTTCTCGGTCTTATGGCATAGATCAAAGTGTATTCCG
>NW_027583865.1:935-2291 GCF_028453695.1 Augochlora pura
TGGCTAAGATCATAGACTATTCCACTTCTCGACCTTATGGCTAAGATCAAAGTATATTCCGCTTGTCGGCCTTATGGCTAAGATCAAAGAGCATTTCTCCTCTCGGTCTTATGGCTAAGATCAATGTGCATTTCTCTTCTCGATCTTATGGCAAAGATCAAAGTGCATTCCGTTTCTCGGCCTTATTTCTAAGGTCAAGGCCTATTCCGTTCCTCGGCCTTATTTCTAAGGTCAAGGCGTATTCCGCTTCTCGGCCTTGTGGCTAAGATCATAGTCGATTCCACTTCTCGTCCTTATGGCCAAGGTCAAAGCGTATTCCGCTCCTCGGCTTTATGGCTACGATCATAGTCTATTCCACTTCTCGACCTTATGGCTAAGAGCAAAGTTCACACCGCTCCTCGGCCTTATGGCTAAGATCAAAGTGGCATCCGCTCCTCGGCCGTATTGCTAAGATCGAAGTGTATTGAGCTTCTCGAACTTATGGCTATGATCAAAGTTCATTCCCAATCTCTTCCTTATAACTAAGGTCAAAGCGTATTCCGCTTCTCGGCCTTATGGCTAAGATCATAGTCTATTCCACTTCTCCAACTTATGGCTATCATCGAAGTTCATTCCTTTGCTCGGTCTTATGGCACAGATCAAAGTGCATTCCGTTTCTCGGCCTTATTTCTACGGTCAAAGCGTATTCCGCTTCTAGGCCTTATGGCTAAGATCATAGTACATTCCGCTTGTCGGCTTTATGGTTAAGATCAAAGAGCATTTCTCTTCTCGGTCTAACGGATAAGATCACTGAGCACTCCGTTTCTCGGCCTTATGGCTGAGATCATAGACTATTCCACATCTTGACCTTATGGCTAAGATCAAAGTGTATTCCGCTTCTCGGCCGTATGGCTAAGATCAAAGAGCATTGCTCTTCTCGGTCTTATGGCACAGATCAAAGTGCATTCCGTTTCTCGGCCTTATTTCTACGGTCAAGGCGTATTCCGCTTCTAGGCCTTATGGCTAAGATCATAGTCTATTCCACTTCTCGACCTTATGGCTAAGATCGAAGTTCATTCCTTTGCTCGGCCTTATGGCTAAGATCAAAGTGGATTCCGCTTCTCGGCCCTATGGCTAAGATCGAAGTGCATTCCGTTTCTCGGCCTAATTTCTAAGGTCAAAGCGTATGTCGCCTCGCGGCCTCATGGATAAGATCATAGTCTATTCCGCTTCTCGGCCTTATGGCTATGATCAAAGTCTATTCCACTTATCGCCCTTATGGCTAAGATCAAAGTATATTCCGCGTGCCGGCCTTATGGCTAAGATCAAAGAGCATTGCTCTTCTCGGTCTTATGGCATAGATCAAAGTGTATTCCG
>NW_027583866.1:0-2291 GCF_028453695.1 Augochlora pura
GGGCGCCGGCCTGTGGAAGGGAAAAAAAGACTGACCCGTACGCAATGTTTCGAGAGAATTAAACGGTATCGTTTCCCGATTTGCGATGCACCGGCATGCGCGGCCCGTGTATGCCGGGGGTGGCCAGCCTGGGCGCACGACAGAACCGAGATCTTTATTGCGTTTCGAAGTACCAGGACGGGCAAACAAAGCGGTAATCTGTCGTGCAGGTTGTTCCGCCGACGCGGCACGAAATTGCATTCCGTAGTAAACGGGCGAAAATGGTGAAGGCCGTGCGCCGGCCGAGCCTCGTGTTCACCGTGTACACTGCAAACATTCGTGTCCGGCTACACAACCGTCCGCAGCCGGGATGGAGAGAGAAAGTTACATGCGGCAGTATGCTAATATATTTTTTGCAATATCTCCACGCCGGAAAACAGGAGCTTTAATGCCCATTAACCCTTACGGTGCCGAACAACGATGTTATCATTGCTGGTTACATTTGACCCCGGAACGACGGCCGGGGGCCGGTGACCTCGTATAATTTTTAATTTGCTGCGAACGCGTTAATAAACGATAGAACATGGATATACATACGCGCTAACTTATACCGTAATTTATGGAGGAGCGGGTAAATAATTTTACAAATAATTAACAACTTAGTAAGCGAAAAAGTAAATAGTTTACAAATTTGCATCGAGTTCTGTTCTTTTTATTTTGTTATAATATTATTTTAAGAGATATTTGTATTGTTAGTTTTTAGTATTGTTAGTTCTTGGTATTATTTTTCAGAATAATGAATAATGTTTTAATTATTAAGAGTTCATTTTGGATTGTCCCTTAAGAAAAGTGTATGCTCTGAATATTTTTAATGAATGTAACGGGACTGTGGATTTTTATGCAAAATATAAGCTTTATAAGTTGTATCAAACAAGGGAAAGATAGAAATCTTTTTTGTGTTTACAGATTTTTAATAAGAATTAACTTTAATTAGATAAATGTTTCTCTCACATCTTGCAATTAAGGTAGACAAGTCTAATTTTGCATAAAAACCGATAGTCTAGTATTAAACAATTATACAAAGATGAAAGAAAGGTTAATATTTTTACCATCGAGGAAGAAAAACATTTAATTAGTTCTTAATAATATATAAATAATTTTAAATCTTTGTAATCGACGTACCGTTACCAATTTGGTCAACCAATTTCTATTGTTATTTTGTGCAATATATTCTCTTTATATTCCCAAATAATAGTTATTCGAAAGATTAATTTATCTAAGGTTACATCATCCCATAGGTCGTTAGCAACCACGCCATTTCACAGTAAAATGGAACGTTCACAATGGAACTTTATCGCTGTCCCTTTTGCAACTTTGTTAGCTCTATCATTCCTCAGAATTCCTCAGTGAATTAATCATCAACAGCGACGGAGCCGCCGCCCTTTTCTCTCTGCTAGAACAGCGCCAGTGCCCCCATAGGGCAATCTCTGTCCATATCTGTCCTAGAAGATACATAAAGCCCTCCAAGGAAGCCTAAGGTCCCCTCGCAGGGGACCCGAGTACCCAAAGTGGGTCAAAGTGCCGTTTATGGTTGTCAGAGTGGGTCGAAGAGAACGAGGAGAGTGACCAATGACGACTTAGGGGCAAATGGCTCCGAGTTTAATGGATCTTCGGGTATCCTGAAAAATCCGGTGTCGTAAGATAGCCAGAAAATGATAACAATCTCTTTCTACGTCTGCTAATTGTATGAAATCATTTTCTGTAATCAGCGTCTTTCAATGATTGCATGAAATCGATACATGTAATCAGCACATTGCAAATTCTTTTGAATTTACAGCAAAAATTGATAGCAGAGATATAATGTTATGAAAATATTAAATGAATTTAACGATATCGTTACACTATTTTTTATTTATTAAAATTAATAAGGCAAACGATATATAATTATTTAATGTATTTTTATTTTTCATAAAAATCCACAGTCTAGTATTTAGTGTTCAGTCTATCGATGGTAAAATGAAATCAATGTCTGTAATCGGTGTGCGTGATCAAAAACGATTTTTCGAGATAGTAGCGATCGCAAGTTATTGTTCATAAAATATCACACGGTGACAAATGTTCCACTAATCATCCGCAGTTTGTTATTCGATAAAACTGAAATAATGGTCCGCTAAGACAAGCCCATAATTTACACGACATATCTCGACGATAATCAGCCCACGTACAGATTTTAATCCATTGACTGCCGCATATTTTATCTTATCAAATTCAAATTCAATATCCTGCGGATCCTAATAAATTTGGAAAAATGT
>NW_027583867.1:0-2290 GCF_028453695.1 Augochlora pura
AAAATCGAGAAAATCGAGAAAATGGAAATAAAATCGAGAAAATCGAGAAAATGGAAATAAAATCGAGAAAATCGAGAAAATGGAAATAAAATCGAGAAAATCGAGAAAATGGAAATAAAATCGAGAAAATCGAGAAAATGGAAATAAAATCGAGAAAATCGAGAAAACCGAATTAAAATCGAGAAAATCAAGAAAACCGAATTAAAGTCGAGAAAATCAAGAAAACCGAAATAAAATCGAGAAAATCAAGATAACCGAAATGAAATCAAGAAAACCGAAATAAAATCGAGAAAATCGAGATAACCGAAATCAAATCGAGAAAATCGAAATAAAATCAAGAAAATCGAAATAAAATCGAGAAAATCGAAATAAAATCGAGAAAATAGAAATATAAAAACATTCAGAAGGAACTTAATTTTTACATAGTGCAAAGAGTTAAAATGAAGCCTTAAAACTTATATCTTTAAGCAAAAGAATTGAATTTTCCTTCTTATCTTGAACCCGCGATTACATTAGTTGCCAACCCAATAGAATAACCTTAGCGGCGCCTTGGAGTCAGGGTTAACCCTTTCCACTCGAAGCCATTTCAACTGGAAATCTGCAGTAATTTCTCTGGCTTACAGTATTACCATTTTATATAACAAAGTGCATTTTATGCATATGTAATTGATTCTTGTCGTTCTCGTCAACATAACATAACCTTAACAATTCTCAAAATGCAAACTCTTTGGTATAAAGATTATTTTGCAACGCGACAGAATATTCTTAGCGGCTCCTTGGAGTCGCCGCTCGAGCCGGAAGGGTTAATCCGTGTTCCGCGGACAGGTGGGGGCCGCGTCGTGCCACCGATACGTAAATTACACCGTCCCGCGAAGCGAAAAGAACGTCCTTCCGCGTAATTACTATCGGACGCGTCTGCACGTGTCCCGATCGCACGGCTCTCTCTCTCTCTCTCTCTCTCTCGCTCTCTCTCACTCACTCGAGAGAGGGCGACTGGCAAGTAGAGTAACGCGCTCCTACAAAATTTAGCGACTGCCTGGGTTCACCGCGCGACGATCTCAATTAATTTCCGCGCAATTAACTTCCAATGCCCGGGAGCGGGGTGTACCAGCGAGTGAGACTTCTCGCCGGTTAAATCACGGCGATCACGCAGTGCGTGAACGCGTTATCCATCCCCGCCACCGCCGCTGCCGCCGTCGCCTCTGCCGCCGTCGCCTGGTTTAGGTGAAAAGCCTCGCGGTGTAAGTATTCTGCAAGGATACGCGTCGCGCGCGAGGGTGGAGTGGGCGGGGGATGGATTTAAAGCTCCTGCAAACACGGCGGATCCTCCGTGCCGGCATGAATGCGAGAAACAAGGTGGCGAAACGCCGCGGCCCGAGAGACACCGCGCTTCCCTTTTCCCCAATATTGCGCACGGCCGCCGAGTCTGCCGTTCTCTCATATTCGTGCATTGCCGAGGGAAAAAGAACACCGTGTCGGACAAACTTGAACGGGCGGATCATCGGGGATCGGGTTGTTTGATTTTAAGACTGATCCCGTTGCCGCGCGGCGTCGTTCGACACGTTGACGCCGGCGCCGATATTCACGATTTTCTCCGTGAGTCGGTGCCCGAAATTTAAAAAAATTAAATAATTATGTTAAGTTTATAATATTGAAATTCTATGTCTTTACTATTGAATATCTGTTTATAATGTTTAGATAAAGTAGCATAAACCTATTTTATGGTATCTATTTTTTAAAATGCAAGCAAAATAAACAAATGCACGCAGCCTACGGGTCCGACACGTATGATCCACCGGTGGGTCAAGCCGTCGTCAACGTGTTGATTGGTTATGACGAATCCCAGAAGTATCGGGCAATTAGTGGTAATTATAATAATATGTGAGTTCGACGTCCTGTATTTAAATAAATATCCTTTACGGTATATTAACCCTTCGTACTCGCGGGTACTTTAACTCCGAAATTAAGACAGTTGTCCTAAACGATAGTTAATATTTTCCATAATATATAATATATAAATTAAAATTAAACTTATAATATAATATATAAATTAAAATTAAACTTATAATATAAATTAAAATTAGACTTATAATGCAATCAAAAATTAAACTTATGATATAATAAAAAATGATGGGTACAATATAAATAAAAATTAAACGTGCAACGTAAATAAAAATGAAACGTGCGACGCGAATTAAGAACTAAAAAAGCGAATTTTTTGCTAATAAACGCAACCCCTTCGGAGATAATTCCGCAGCGAGCATCACGCACGCGGAACAACGGCGTATGT
>NW_027583868.1:0-2290 GCF_028453695.1 Augochlora pura
ATCAAAACAGGAAGCTCGATATATCGGCAGGATATTCTATTTCGGCAGGTCGCGGCACCGGATCGGAGTGGCACCGGTCGAATAAATATTTATGCTCGTTGTAAACGGTCAACGCGAAGAGGCGCAGCACCGCCGGCGTTTAACCTTGTTAAAGCGGATGTTTATGCGCTTAGAAGCAAGGCGACGCCGCGATTGTTTAAACTTTCCTGCCTCGACAGTTCGGCGCGAAGTTTAATCAGACACGTCCATTTTATTCGGAGCCGTTGCCGCATCCTGTGCAGCGAAGCTTACGTTCCACTCCGTTTTAGAAGGGTGGGGGGGAGGGGGGGAATCGAAGTTTACGTTTAAACGTGTTCGCCAAACGATTCTTGCATTTCCGTTCACCGGGGAGAACTCTCGTCGATCTTCGAATAGACGCGCGCGATATAGCGTCGACGAGAGTTTCTCACGGGGTTTTGCATTAACGCTGTTTACAGTTTTTAATTTTACAACGTCCCGTAGTTCCCCGCGGGAACATTCCGACGGTAGGAACGGGGCGGAATCGTTTCCCGAATAATCTCGGGGAAACACGGCCGCCGCCGCGAACCAACGATTTTGCTGGAAATTCCTCGGGGCAGCGCGTAATTTCGAGCGCGTTACCCCCGCCGAAGAGAGACGCTGAAAAACACCGCGCGCCGCCCCGACACCGCCGCGAAATTAATTATTTCGTAATCAATTACCGAGCCCGCGTTCGGCGATGGTCGTTGATCGGGCCGAAGGCGTCCGTCGCCGATTAAATATACAATTTATTCATCGGTCGATGATCGGAGCGCGACGAGGCTTTCCATTTCGCGGACGGATAGAGCGCGGCCATCGATCGCGGATCCCTCGGCGAAAGCGACTCGGGAAACGGTGTAATTGATAAAATGTGTTTCGAATCAACGTTTACGACGAACCATTTTCACAAGAATATATCTTAACCCTTTGCGCTCGAGCAGCGCCTCCGAGGCGGCATGAAGAATTATTCTATCACGTTTCGAAATAATTTTAACATAATTCAACGTTATTATATATTCAAATAATAACATCATTCAATATTAAATAATATTATTTAACACTATAATATTATAATAAATTGAGCAAATTACATCGTATAAAATACAGATATAAATATATAATATATAAATAATATATATTCAAATAATAACATCATTCAACGTTAAATAATACTATTTAAAAACGTAACAGTTCGATGAGTCACGAGACTCAACTTCACATGCATAAATTATACTAAATACTATATTTCAGCTGGTCGAAATAGCAATTCTGGATCTAATCTTAAAATGGTTCCAAAGGGTTAATGGACATTACCATACATCCTAATAAAACCGTCGAAAGTAAATTCAGTCTTATCTATCTTAGCGATCGCTTTTAACGCTTGACAAGTTTAATGTAGAACAGATTGATCGTACGCTTAAATCGATCTCGAATGCTTTTCAGTCCGTCAATGTCGCTCTCACAAGTGCTCGTGACTCGGGGACACGGTAGATCCCGAGGAGACAACAAACTTGCTTGTCCCGTCAAGTTGCGAACGGAGAGAAATAGAGAGAGAGAGAGATAGAGAGAGAGAGAGTAGAACCGTGTCGATTGACAGACTGCGACGCGCGATATTCGCGGCCCCGGTTCCACGTCTCGCAGGGTCCATTGTTGTCGTAGAGCGATATCGTGGGCAGGATGTTCGCTCGGGTTCAGCGCCGAGCGCTCGAGATTGAGCTTCCTACGGCGGAAGCAGCGCAGGACTCACGGCCGGGTAGCCGGGCAAAGGCAGTAGTCGCGCGCGCGCTCCGGAAGGTTAAGCATAACTAAGCCGGCTTGATCCGAACGCGACCTCCGAGGATTTCGTTGCACGACCGAAATTACCAGCCCCCGCCGCCTAGTCATCCTCTGAGCCTTCGGCGCGCGGCTCTCGATCCCGAGACCCCGAGGAAACTCTCCGCGAAAGAACGCGTCCACCGACGCTTTTATGCTCGTTCGTTTGCGCCTCTTAATCCAGGCCGTTTCCACGTCGGCTACGGGCCCGATCGGCCCGAGATCGGCATCGTAAAAGAATCCTGATCCTCTTGTCCGGGGGGGGGGGGGGGGGGCAGCGGTGGGGGGAGCGGTTCTCTGTCCGCGAGCGCGCGACGTCGTCGACGCCAATTTTACGCTCGTTACGCTCACCGGACGAGAGAGAGAGAGAGAGATCGATCACGCGAGATTATCTCTACCCCGCTCGGCCATTTCTTTTCGCTGCCGCCCGAGAAATTAAAAG
>NW_027583869.1:0-2289 GCF_028453695.1 Augochlora pura
CCCCGGATCAACGAAATCGGACCCCTTGTTTCGAGCAAATGGTACTGGACCGTGATGGTCGCGTCCCTTCGTCCAGAGTCTCCCTCTCCCGGCTCCGCTTCCATGGTTATCCATGAACCGGTGCATGCGAACCGAATATAATGCGGCTGCCTGGACCACCGCTTCCCTGGCACCGTCCGACACCTATTCTGTGTTCCAATAAACAATCCCCGATTCTCGTTAATTCTCGTTGATTCCCCCTCGCCGGCTGCGAATCGGAAAATCCCCACCGCGTTGTCCACGGTCGAGCACTGTAGTTCAATTTTGAAGTTCGTGGTCCTTTGACGATCGATCTTGAAGTACTTTGCGGAATCGTTCGTTTTACAAGACAATTCTTTCAACCCTTTGCAATCGAATGGAATCTCAGAGAGGCGCCACTAAAATTACAGCATCTTCCAAAACGATTTTTATATTATGAAAAAATCGATTTTAAAAATTATTAAAAATATAACTGTTGTCGCACGAGTTACGAGATTCAATTTCATATGCAAGCGTCGATCCTTTAACCCTTTACACTCGAATGGACCCTCTGAGACATCACTGAACTTGATCAAAAAAATTTGCAACGTGCTCCAAAACGATTTTTATAATATAAGATTTTAATATAAATCTTTAATATAATCTTTAATAAAATCTTCAATAAAATCTTTAATATAAATCGAATTTTTTATAATATAAAAATCGTTTTGGAGCACGTTGCAAATTTTATATATAATAATAATATATGATAATATATGATAATAAAATAATATATATATGAAATTGATTCTTGTGACTCTGAAAGCGTCTCTGTTCGCCGCGTCGCTAACGATTCCAAGCCGAAGACAAAGTCGCAAGCCGTGCAGTCGAACGCGGTACGTCGATTTGCATCGATGTAATTACCGTTCACCTTGTTTCGATACCCGCCGTTTGGTCCAAAGAGAAAAACCAGAGAAGTCGGTTGTTCCACCCTCTGAATTCGAACGGTAATCGACGAGAGAGAGAGAGAGAGAGAGAGAGAGAGAGAGAGACCCGCGGATCTCGGAAGAAAAGCTCGGGCTCGGCTATCTGTCCGATAACTCTGCATAATTCATTGCCATCCGGGGCCCGGGGAATATTCGGTTCGGCGGCGCGCATCTCAATGGGAAGTTTATTGCGGAACCGGCTCGCAATAAAGGCGGAGGCGCGTCGCTCGCTTCCGCGTTAAGGGGATCGCCGGGGCATGTCTCCGAACTTTGAAGACGTCTCCTCTCGTTTCTTTTTTTCTCCCCGTCGACGCGGCTCGACGCGACGCGTCCCATTTGCGACTCGACGATCCGTCCGTGGTACTTAACCTCTCGACGATTAACGATGAATTCGATGTCGGCGCAATCGGCCGGACAAAGAGGGAGGCGGGGTATCGAGGGTGGAAAAGCGAGCGAGAAAGAGAGAAAGAAAGAGAGAGAGAGCGAGAGAGAGAGAGAGAGATGCGCGTCGCTGGAAAAAGCAGCCGAAGACAAAATATTTGCGGGGGTGAAAGGGACGGGGATATCTCGTCCCTCCAGTTTCCGCTCTTTGTACACTCCTCCCCCCTCACCCCCGAACCTTTCCCTCTTCTAGCTCTTTCTCCATCGTTTTCGTCTCTCTTCGCCTTTCCAACGACTTCTTTTCCTTTCCCTTTCGTTCCCTTTTGTTCCCTTCGTTATCCTCTTTGCCTGCGCATCAAAGACCCCCCTCCCCCCTACCTCTCCCCGTCCCTTTCACTCCATATTCTCTGCTTACTGCCCCTCTGCCCATTTCTCCGCGGCTTCCCGGACTATCGTTGTCGTCGTCGTCGTCGAAAGTAGAAGTTCTGCGCCCGGGTATATCGGATCCTCGTCTGCTCTTTAATTACTCTTCGAATCTCTTTTGTCTCCCGTTTCTGGAGATGAACGACGATCTCTTCGATCGCGACCATGGGAAGATGAAAGTCGAGAGAGAGGGAGAGAGAGAGAGGGAGAGAGAGAGAGAGAGAGAGAGAGAGAGAAGGAGTCAAAGGACGCGCTTTCCATCAGCGATGGAACCGAAACGGCCGACGAAGGAAAATTTAAAAGTTCCAATAACGTTGAAACCGTTCGGCTGCTCGCAAGGCGCCCCCCCCCCCCCCCCCCCTCGGCGCGACGATGACCGTTCTCGGAAGAATCGGGACGAACACTCGCGGCGATTCGCGAACAGAGCTGGCTCGTCGCGATTTCAATGCCCGCCGGGGAAAATCCTTTAATCCGAACTCTATAATTTTCGGCTTTTCGATAG
>NW_027583870.1:0-2287 GCF_028453695.1 Augochlora pura
AAACTTGAAATTCTGTATAATTTTCTATGCATTTGCTATGCAAGAGTAAATGTTCTTTTGACGGCTAAGAGAGAACAGGTGGATAAAGCGATCCGGAATGTCACAGATAAAAGAACATATCTATATATTAAAGAGTTAATGCTAGGATCTTCGATAAGATCAGAACGAATCAACAATGTTGTAATCAACGAGGCTGTGAAAATGTCTTCGCCGGGAATTACCAAATAAATTGATTCGTCGTAATAAACGTCACCGGGGCCTTAATTCTCAGGATTTTACTGCGTTCATCAAATATTTTCGAGATTCGACTAAATTTTTCTCTACTAAGAAACGCTAGTAAATTATTATTATTATTCTTTATTAACCGGAAGAACTAAGAACTATTCTTTTACTATTATTATTATATTCTTTACTATTATTTATTTTTTATTCTTTACTATTATTTACTATTATAATTTATTATTCTTTACTATTATTTATTTTTTATTCTTTACTATTATTTACTATTATAATTTATTATTCTTTACTATATTATATTCTTTACTATTATTCTTTATTATATAAACGCTAATAAATTATATAAACGCTAGCAAATTATATAAACACTAGCAGATTATTATAAACGCTAATAGATTATTATAAACGCTAATAAACAAACACGCACAAATGCTCCGTACGATTTCGTTCCAGATGCGGCGAACGTGTTCTCAAACTCTCGTGCTCGTAAAATGCGGCGAGGCGCGCGTCGGACGGAATTGCGGAATTGCGGCGGAATCGTGGCCGAATCGCTGGAAAATTAAGTTCCTCGTGCGTATAGGAACGCGGCAAGGGATAACCGTATACTTAAGGTCGCGTGATTACGTCATTACCAGTGAGGTCCGAAGGATGGAGCTGCTGGCCCGCGGAGCCACGATGCAGATTTTCAGTGACCTTTCTCTGATTATCCGCAGGAGATTATTTCTCTCGCGGCGATGTTAATTCGAAATTGAGAAGCTGCGTTAGGCATCGAAGGGCTGCGAATTTGTATCAAACATCGCGTAAATCCCGAGAAATAATTTTCTCGAGGCGAATGGAGAAATGGATTTTTCAGACTTTTGTTGCTAGTTTAATACCCGGTAAGACATTATTATTATTATTAATATTATTATTATTTGATGTTATATTCGTGGCATGTGCTTGTATAATAAATGGTAATATGTTCGACGAGTAACTTTGCGACTTAACCCTTTGCACTGCAAATCTAAAATAATTTTCCTGGCTTCTAGTATTTCCATTTTACATAAGAAAATTCATTCCATGTATATGAAATTGACTCTCGACAAGTCTTTAACAATTTTTCAAATCTAAACTTTAGCGATATCTATAAAAATCATTTTTGAACGTGTTACCAAAATTTTAATGGCGTCGCAGAGTGCAACAGGGTTAAGCATCTTCTATATTCTTTTTCCAGGGATAGATTTATTGACCTGTATAGGAGAAGTGATATGACTGTACTAATAATAAGTATTTATTTATTATATTTATCTTTATTTAGTATGTATGGTTCTTCTTAGATTAAATTAAGCATTTAGCACCAATTAAAAATTCGTCTACGATTAGGCGATTCAGTTCACAGCCCTTACATCTGTTAAATAAATAGAATCATTCCTGTAACGTTTGCGGCAAGTAAAAATTGAATCATGGCAATCCTAGCCTTAATGAAGACAGTCATTATACCTCGTGTGCTTCAATAGACACCACGAGACGTGTTCGGATCTCATTGCAGCCGTGAAGTCATTTACCATTACATCTTGCAATTTCTGCGCAAGGCGCGTGTTAAAACGACTCTCACTGATTTCAAAATACCAGACAAGTACCTACCGCATCAACGTATCGCAACGGCGTGGCCACAATGTCCGACGCAAAGTAGCTAATTGCATTACGGTTCATTCCACCAGCATTCGATCTGTTCTTATTTCGATCGCCTCGAAGTTCGCGCGGCCGCAGAACGCATCCGGGCGAATGTCCTCGCGTACGCGCGTCGCCGAGAATTACACGGTCGACGGGTCGCCGCCTGACAATGACGCGATTAAACGCGCGAGCGTGTATTTATCGGCGCGGTAAAAGCCGAGTGGAGTTTACGGTTATGCGCGCGAGGTGTTGAAAATTGAGAGATTCGAGCGGCCGTAACGGAAGGAACGAGTCACCCGGGTCGCAGAAAGGAACGCGCGGAAAACCTAGCGCGCGCGTTAACGATGCAGGATGATTTTCATGTTGCGCGGGTCATCGCGACGAGCCCGCCGACCGA
>NW_027583871.1:0-535 GCF_028453695.1 Augochlora pura
TGTTTCTATATAGTGTTCATGTATCATTGGTTGATTGGATGTGTGTTATTCTGAGTTTTGTGTTGGCGTATTGGATGTCTCTTCGGCACTATTTATTTGTTGGGCTGTTTCTTCTTTTAGTAGTTGGATTTCGTGTGTTGTTAATCTATTATTTTTTATGATAGTCCTCTTTTGGACCAATACTCCCCGTTCTGTGACTATGTTTGATAGGTTTGGGTATTGATGCAGGAAAAGGCGGTGTAGTTCAGTTCTATATCCTGTTTGTAGTCTTTCCAGGTGGGTAGCTTTAAAGTAGCACCGCATCACAGTGCGATTCATTTCATCTGTTCATTTGATGCGTTGCCTTGGTAGTCCTGCCTTGGTGGTTGTCGGTTGATTCTCCGACACAGCACTGTTGGCTGGTCCATTTTCGAATGCCTGTTCGCCATAGTTTTGGTCGAGCTGATGATTCCCGCGATGTCCTCGACCGTTACGTCGCTCGTCCGAGCCATTTTCATATTCTTGAGGAACCACATTTATACTCATTTGGGGGGGG
>NW_027583871.1:635-13254 GCF_028453695.1 Augochlora pura
AAATGGTTGATTTCCCTTTTAGTCGCCTTTTACGACACGCAGAGAATACGGTGGGTCTATTCTTACTCCCGAACCCACAGGGGGTTAATTTACAGGGGTATTATTATTATTATTATTATTATTATTATTATTATTATTATTATATTACTATTAATATTAGAACAACCGATTATCGCCCAAACGATATTGCGCGCGGGCAGCGATGTAGAGGAACACCGATGTCGCTCTAGGACCCTTTTCCCCCACCCACACTACAACCAGACCCACCCCTCTCTAACCCTCGGTGTCTTCTTCGGAG
Organism: Augochlora pura; assembly: GCF_028453695.1. NCBI lineage: Eukaryota > Metazoa > Arthropoda > Insecta > Hymenoptera > Halictidae > Augochlora > Augochlora pura. The sequence goes on from NW_027583871.1 coordinate 934, forward strand.
ACCGAAACAACGGCTATCGTCACTCTTGTATCAACAACAAACCGAGAAAATAAAATCAAATCTCCAAGAACCAAGAACCAGTTAATTTTCACCATCACGCCAACAAAATCGACCGTTACGAACCATATCGTAACAGCCCATAATTATGAAAGTGGTCTAAGTCAAAATTTAAAAAAAAATGAGTTTATCAGTTATTCTACACCACATTATTTTAAACTAAATTTATTCAATGTAATTTTTACGATATCGTCAAAAACGAACCATTAGATGGTGGTTGTACTTTCAACATTATACGAAATTCATTTAGTGTTAATTATGAAAGTGGTCTAAGTCAAAAATTTAAAGAAATTATATAAACATAACTTGAAAATGGCGCGTGGCCCTCTGTCAGAAATGAAAATGAAAAAGCAAATTACTTATACAACCCTGAGCACTATTATGAACTGATAGAAAAGTGTTCAAAAACAACATTTTCCTATGAAATTCGCACAAAATTTTATATCTATAATAAATTTCCATTAATCAAGATTAATAAAATTGTAAATTAAATTGTCGCATAATGTAAAAATATTTTTTAATTTATTCAAATGCGATTCATTAAATATCTCGAAACAAGAAATATATGACTTAGACCACTTTCATAATTATGGGCACAATTGAGTTTGCTATTAACCCTTTGCACTCCGAGCACTTTTTAGCAAGAGGTTTCAGCTACTCCGGAACATTTTGATCATGACCATCAGCTACTCCGAAAGTGTTTACAATGTTGCGACCGCGCAATTGAGGAAGCTCAAAGATCCTGCATTGTCATTAAAGAACTTGTAAACATTTGAAAGTTTTATTAACAAGATTACGATGTATGTTGCCTGTTGCCTGTATGTTGCCTGTAGATGTTGGCGTGCCGTGTCGCCGCAGCGGCGACAACGGAGTGCTATGGGCTATAATACGTGTCGCCGTAGCGGCGACAACGGAGTGCAAAGGGTTAAAATGAAGGCCCAGGTATTTTATTGTTGATCGTGATGGGATTGTTACATTGTTGAACCTTATCGGTGGACATTGGTCTTTTCTTATTGTGAATGTGATGTGCGATGATTTATTTTCATTGATCTTGATCCTCCACTTATTTATCCAGTCTTGAAATATATTTAGATATTCTTGGATATAGCTTGAAGCAATTATCTGGTTTTGGCGGCTAGCCAGGATCACAGCGTTTGTCAGCAAAAGTACCCATTACTACATTAGTTACTGTTAGTAGATCGTAGGTATACAGAACGTATGGTAGTGGCCCTAGAACACTCCCCTGAGGAACACCTTCTCTGATGAGATAAGTTTCTGAATTTGCCATGTTGACCCTGACTATGTATCGACGATTTTGTAGGTAAGAGCAGAGTAGCTTAAAATACGTGGGAAGTAGCAACTGAATCTTATAAAGGAGACCAGTGTGCCAAACTCTATCGAAGGCCTGTTTCATGTCTAGGAATATTGCCGTACAATATTTTTTTATTTTTTCTCCTCTATGAACTTGTTTATTTCTTGGACTATTCTGTGACACTGCTGCACTGTAGAATGTTGCTGTCTGAATCCAAATTGATGGTCAGGTATTATGTTTAGTAATGGTCTGATTCTATGGAGCAGGAATTTTTCTAATAGTTTTGAAATAACTGGTAGGAGACTTATTGGCCTGAATGAGCACACATCGTTGGGGTCTTTGTCTGATTTCTGAATCGTAATTATGTAAGGAACTTTTATTACATAATGAAATACACAACATGACTTCTGTTCTCACGTGGCGTCACCAAGAAAGTGCCGCCACGTTCCGCTCTCGCTCGTCCGATTGACGATCCCAGTCATTTGTTTGTTTCACACACACAACCATGCGTTCATATTCATCTTCTTAAGAAGTGCCGCCACGTTCTGCTCGCCCGATCGATGATCCGAATCATTCATTTGTTTCTCTCACACTGTTCCGTCCTACAACGAAACTTTGTCTTTCAGTTATTTTATTTCTTTTCAAATTCGGGTTTTGTCAATTCATACGGTTATTACTTTAGTGTTCTTTTTATATCGCCTAATTACATTAAGAAATTTCATTTGCGCTAAATCGCTTTATTAATATAGCCGATCATAAAGCGATTTCTTCCAAATTAGTTTTCCAGTTTATGGTAGGGTCGCCAGATGGGCCGCGCCGGCCACTCGCTCGGGTTTCGTTCGGTGCTACGTCACTCACTTGGGTTTTCCCGGTACTACGTCACCGCGAGGCCCGGGCCCTCTGACTTCCCTCTCCATCTCACCGGTAGCCAATCCGCGTTTGAGCGTTCATTCCGAAAAGGCATAAAAAGGACAGAAAACTTGCAATCTCTTGCATTACATTTTTCGCAATTACATTTTCCAACACTCTTCAGTATTCCGATCATCGCTTACATAACGTCAGTTCATCTCACTACATAATACCGAAACATAATCAGTAAACCCGTGTATTAAAGTAACTTGTTTTTGTTAGAATATATTGTTTATTTCATGTTTAAAAGTGTGTCACATTCTTTACCTCAACCAGCTCTACTACCTTAAGTGGTCATAGGGCATCGCGACTAACGTTGTCTTGTAGAATCGAAGCCTTACAACCCTCGTAGACCGGTCAGTGGTCTCAGTGTTAGTTCGCGAAAAACACACACAACCATGCATTCATGTTCATCTTATTACTGTACATTCATACAACCGCACACTCTTCTTACATACCATACACTCTCACCCATACTATACTCTTACAGTTTGGATAGCATGTTTAATACCATGCTGTTTTGACTTATAATCTGGCTGAACATAGCTTTAAAATCGTCGAGAAACTTATTGAGAATAGCTCTAATATTTTCATTGCTATTAGTTGCATGAGTATCAGATTAATTATTAATTTTATTCTTTACTGCATTAGAGTAGTTTTGTCCTGTGTGTAGTGGATTAGTTGGCGGTATAAGTGTATTAACACGTTCCGTGCCAAGCCAATTTGATATTTTGACCAATAATTGATATATTAAATATAATTGTTAATTATTGTATATGTAACAATAAATAAACTTATGTGTTTTGTTCTATACTGCATTTTGTATAACGCATAATTTTTTTGGTTGAAATATTATAGAATTATGTTTGTCATAAAATATATGTTTTTAGCGCATTAAATAAATATGACTGCGTGTACCATCGATGGTACACGTGGCCTGAAGATCAAGTATAACGTGTACCACCAGTGGTACACATGGCACGGAACGTGTTAATTGACGGTATAGAATCTTGAGTCCTCAGAATAGAATTTGCTGTTGAGCTTGGTCCGATGGTCTTTGGAATAGAGTTGTTTTTGGTGTTGTTGTTGCTTGAGTATAGACGTTGGTAATATTCACAGCCTTTATAGTTGGCTGGATGAGATTCTCCGCACAAGACATAGGTAGCTGGGGAATCGTTTTTTTTCTTGCAAGACACAGTCTTGTGAGATCCTCCGCATTTGACGCAAGCAAATGGTCTACTGCAGTACGTGTGCCCGTAGAGCTGGCATCTAGTACATTGTGTTGAGGGGTTGTGTGGAATAAAACACTCTCGTGTAGTATAAAACCAGATTAAATAATTATATTTAAAAGTTAATATGAAGGTACGGTGGAAGGACAGGCGCACGATGTGAATACTACGGACTATACAGAAGAACTCGTGAGCTAGGCGACAGTACGCAGTTCTGTGCCTCATAAAAGTTCGGTACCTGGGATGTAGAAGTTTTCATAAAATACAGATATACGTCGTTCTGCTTAACACTCCCCCTAAAACTCTACATGCTTGTATTACAGTAAAACAATTCAATTTATAATTTCTCCCTTGCTAATAAGACCTAATTTTCTACTTAAATCAATAAACCTTGGTTTCGCTAGCGCTTTCGTGAATATGTCGGCTATTTGTTCCTCGCTTTTAATATATATAACATCAATTTCGCCTTTTTCATACAAATCACGCACGAAGTAGTACTTAATGTCTATATGCTTGCTCCTTTGGTGAAATTCGGGATTTCTAATTAATTTTAACGCACTCATGTTATCTATATACAGCTTATACTTAGTAATATTTATCTTACAATCGCCAAACAATTTCTTTCGTCGCTGACCCTGCGCTTACATATTCGGCTTCAGTCGTCGATAATGAAACACATTGCTGTTTCTTACTTTGCCACACAATTGATGCATTCGCAAATTTTACAACTAACCCAGATGTTGATTTCCGATTCTCCTTGTCCCCTCCAAAATCAGCATCACTGTACGCTTCAAAATTCTCATCTTTACTATAGTATAAACCTACTTCTACAGTACCTTTTAAAAATCTTATTATACGTTTCACTAGAAGCCAATGTGCTTTAGTTCGTTTATCTAAAACTCTCGATGCTATGTTAACTGCAAAACTTATATCTGGTCTACTTACTGTTTGTAGAAATGTGATAACAGGAGCTGTTATCACATCTCTTTATCACAAGCATACCTTGTTTCCTGTATTTAATTGTTTTAGTGACAATGCCGATTTTACTGGTATTTCCGCAGCCAGGGACATTTCCTCTTCGACATGTTCTACTTCCACCTGTGCGTATTCTTTGTGAGGTCTTCCCCTTGTTCCGGTTCTAATGATTTTTGGCCTTCCGGGTCCTCTCCTGAAATTTACCTGTTCAGTATCTGGCGATTCTTGAACTTCGTTCTCTTCCATCCGATGGGGTGTATTTAGGTTGTTTCCAATTGGTAATATTTCAATTCCAACTTCAGGACATTTTTCGGGTTCTGACTTTTCTTCCCTGCACGGTTCTGGCCGATCATCAGTGAGGAAATCGCTGTAGTTATATCCGGTACCTGCGTCAAATTTTTCTATAAATCTTACATCTCTACTAATTGTTACCTTTCGCTCCTCTGTTATCCATATTCTGTAGGCCTTGGAATCACGGGGATATACTATGAAGATTCCTTTTTGGGATCGCGAGTCGAATTTTCCTTTGTTCGGTTTGTTATTCAAAAAATAGACCACGGACCCAAATTGCTTCATATTTCCCACATCCGGATTTCTCCCAGTCCAAACCTTGAAAGGAGCTTCGCCGTTCAGACTTCGAGTTGGACACCTATTACGTATGTAATTTGCGGTGGACACAGCCTCCCCCCAGAACGATGGTGGTAATTTTGATTCTATTAGTAGACATCTGGCCATATCTAAAAGAGTACGGTTTTTCCTCTCAGCCATTCCGTTCTGCTGAGGGCAATATGCTACCAACAATCGACGTTGAATTCCGTTATTCTTCGAAAATTCGTGTTATGTCGGCACGACACAACGGGAGAGTTTCCCAAAAAGATGCGGGTTCTTGTTCGAAACCGGAGAATTGATCAACACTTGCTCTGAGTTTAAACTGTTTTATTTCGCTGGTGGTTTTCCGCACGAGTACAAATCTCTAGTCGGCGCGTGTATTTCGGAGGTCGATATAATTGTAGGAAGTTGTCGTTTGTTTTTCTATTTTCTTTCTGACTGGGAAGACCGAAAGTTACCATCGACGTCACCTCGGTCCTCCCTACTTCTTCTATCCAAGGGTGGGTGTTACAAAGGGCTGTCCAATCGCGATGGGCCCATGGAGGTGACGCGGAGTCGCAAGGAACCGAGGAGACGGCACCGCGGGTCCTTCCGGGGTTCCGGGCCCCGCGCGGTCATCGGCAACTCGCCAACATCTGGTTGCAATATTCTTAATTGGCGTACCATGCGCCTTGGGACGGTTTGGTGAGAAACTTTGAAAATACGGGTGACAGGCCCACGCCGTAGCCAAAAGTCCCAAGCACATGGCCCACCGTCATAAAACCCGACTAGGTAGTCCCGGACTACACTTTGTTCGCTATGTGCAGTAAGACGTAACATTCGTCAAAAAGGGAATTCTTGTACTCTGTTCCGTTTGTTCGACCGCGAACGTAAATCTGTCCGCGACGAAGATTATTTTTTGTATACCGCGTCAAGCGTTTCAAAACGTTCCGGGAAGACCCTTAGACCCCGGATGCGGCCGCCACAGGACCCCTTCGTTCACGGCTAGCGCGAGCCGGTTCCTAGATGAGCACGTGCGGGCCAATAGTCTAAACATTCGGGCGACTTTTCGGCGCCGGATTTTTCCGGACGCCTCGGACGAGAAAGCGAGATAAGCAGGTATAAATTCTCGGTCCCTTTCGTGAGAAAAAGTAGTACTTAGTTGCTAGTTGTAATCGAGACGGTTCGGGACGGACGCGGTTGAGTGAACGAGTAGTAACGTAAATTCTATAATACACTACACACAATAAGAGCGTTCCCTCGGAGTTGATCCAGGTCGAACATCGGAACAGAGTTCCGCCATCGGACAGACCCAGGAGTGTCTGTCACCCATTACATATAATAAGAGCGTTCCCTCGGAGTGAATCCAGGTCGAACATCGGAACCGAGTTCCGCCATCGGACAGACCCAGGGGTGTCTGTCACCCATTACATACACGATACACACACCAGAAAAGGTAAAACGCACACACCTTCGTCGAGTAAATGTAAAGATTTGTAACCCGGTCATTATTGTCTGTTTCCATTTTGTGGGGTTTTTTATGCCGCAAGGCTTTTTACCCAATGAGCCAATAAATTACTCTAAGATTCTCGGCTCAAATTCGGCATTACTTATTAATTAATTTTCCTTACCTCATCCTCACACCTTATAGTAAATTGAAATACGGAATCTCTCCATGTTGGCGAGATTTCGACGTAACACCGTTGTCCGATTGTAGATATTTTATTCTTCTTCCCGTCGTGTTTTCTGCGAAAGCTTTAAATTCTTTAAATGCCTTGAAAACTTTGTCCTTACCTCTAAACTGACAGAACTTTCAAAGGCGGATAAAGAAAAAACAGAAGAAGAGAGCATGGAGGAAGACAAAGGTATCAAAGAAAAAGGATACTAATGTAGGGTGTACGTCGAGAAGGATATAGGGGTATTTTATTTAATACGCACAAAGTACGATGTGTAAATGTGGTATTATATTAAATGATGGATCGTGAGTACAATGCTTCGCGCCGAGGTGGATGCGACCGCTCGCTTCGATCGTTCGTGTTAAACTCCTCGTCTTCAGAGCAGATCGATCCTGCTTCGATCGTTAGAACAAATGACACGCGTTGACCGTTGGAAACGGCAACGCAGTGTCGCTGGACAAGAGGTGCGAGGGGCAACGCGGGCCAGCATGCCAACGGTCCGAGAACGTCGCAGACCCGAAATATAATGTATGTACAATGTTTCACTGCAGTGAACACAAAGTATTATTATGTCCCACTGCAGTGAGCACCGCGACGATAACGGTCCGCTACACTAAGAAAACGCCTCAGAAATTAGAGGCATCAGGAATGGAAGAAGAAGGTAAAGGTGTAATACTGCAGAAAATGGAAGGAATTCGTAGTGAAATTGCACAGGGAAGAATGGAACTGAAAAAAGAAATAAAGAGGGAAATGAAAATTTTAGCGGACAGAATAGAAACGCTAGAAAGTGGATGGAAAAAGAAGGAGGCAGAACTATGTAACAGGTTGGAAGGGGTGCTAAGAGGAATCGAGGAGCAGAAAAGGTCAGAGAATCAGCGAAGAGAGGAGGAGAAACGAGAGCTAAGGACAGAAATTCTGCAAATGGTAGAGGAAAGACTGGGGAAGGGAGTAGGAAGGGGAGAGGAGAATGGAGTAAAAGGTTCGGAAGAGGAGGTGTGGAAGGAGGTAAAGAAATTGAAGAGGAGTATGCTTCAACAGGACAAAGAAAAACGAAAAAACAACATAGTTATTAAAGGTTTAAGGATAAATAAAGAAATTAGTAGAGGTGGAGTAGAGGGCTTTCTGAGGGAAGAATTAGGAGTAATCGGGGGAGTAAGCAAAGTGGAATGTAAAGGAGGAGAAGATAATAGAGTGATAATAGTAGAAATCAATACCTGGGAAAAGAAGCAAGAAGTCATGACGAAAAAAAGGAAGCTTGGCACAAAGATGATATACATAGCGCATGACTTGACGGAAGATGAAAGGAGAGTACAAAGATTAATAAGAGAGAAAGCAAGGAAACTGAAAGCTGACGGTATGCAGGTAAAAATAGCATATAGGAAATTGAATATTCAAGGGAAATGGCATTATTGGAATGTGGAAACAGAAAATCTAGAAGAGAAGCGGGGTTTTTAAAAGCAGCCTCACGAAACGATAAGGAAGTACATGCAAGCGGCAAGGATGGAGGAGAAGGGCAGGGAGTAGCTAGTAGTAAACAATGGTCAGGGGAGGTGGCTAAGAAGGGAAGACTTCTATGGTGGAATGTAGCAGGGATAGGAAATAAGGATAGGGAATTTTGGAAATTCGTCGAGGAGTATCATTTCGTAAGGCTAATGGAGACATGGGTAGAAGTGAAAAGATGGGAAAGCTTAAAAAAGATCTTGCCAAAAGGGTGGGACTGGAGATGCCAGTTTGCAAAAAGAGAAAAAAGAAGGGGAAGGGCGCGCGGGGGTATAATAGTAGGAATAAGGGAAAGATGGACTGTCACGGAAGAATATAAAGAAGAGGAAGGTATATTGGAAGTGAAAATTGAAATAGAGAATGAAACGTGGGACGTGTGGACAATTTACAACAATAAAAGAATAGAAAAGATAATAGAAGTGTTAGAAGAGAAAGCGGGAGAAGTAAGGGAGGATGCACTTATAATAGGAGGAGATCTGAATGCTAGGACGGGAAGAGAGGGCGGCGTTTATATAGGGGAACTGCAGGAAGAACAGAAAAATAGAAAGTCGAAAGAGAAAATTAAAAATAGAGGAGGAGATAGAATACTGCGGTTGATAGAAGAAAGGGGTTGGAACATTTTGAATGGCAATGTACAAGGAGACGAAGAAGGGGAATACACGTGTATAGAAAAAAGAGGTGCATCAGTGATAGATTACGTAATTGTGAATGAGATTGGTTGGGAAAGAGCGGAAAAATTCTGGATAGGGAACAGGATTGAGTCGGATCATCAACCTCTGTGTTTGGAAATAAATGCAGTAGCAGGGAAAAGACAAGCAGAGGGAGGGGGACTGGAGAAGGAAGTGGTGTGTTGGAGCGAGGAAGCAGTGACAAAATATAAGGAACGAACGGGTGGAATAGTATTTGAAGAGAGGGGGGGGGGGGGAGAAGAGGAATGGTGAAGGCTGAAATCAGCGGTAAACAGGATGATGAAAAAGAAGAAGATAGTAACAAGGAAGTGGAAAATAGGGCAAAAATTTTGGTGGGATAGGGAGTGTACCAAACAGAAAAGGAAGGTAGATAGGTGGCTAAGGAGGTAGAGAGAAGCTAAGATCCGGAAAGAAGAATATGTAGAAAGGAGGTCGGAATTCAGCAGACTCTGCGAAAGTAAAGAAAAAAAAGAAAAAGGAAGAGGAGGAGAACGAAATAAGATTGGCAAGGACAGAAAAGCAAATATGGGAATACATTAATAAAAATAGAAAGAGGAAGGGAAAAGAGGAAAATAATATCGAGTTGGAGAAGTGGAGAGAGCATTTCATGACGTTGCTTGGGGAGGGGGGGGGGGGGGGGAGGGGGGGGAAAAGGGGGGGGAAGGGGACTACAAAAAAAAAGAAGATACAGAACCAGAATTGACGGAGGAGGAAATAGAGGAACAGATAAGGAACCTGAGGAAGAAGAAGGCGGCGGGAGGGGATGATATCCCGAACGATGCGTGGTTGTATAGTGAGGGTGCGACGAGGAAGAAGCTAAAAGAAATGATAAAGAAGGTCTGGAACGGAGAAGACTTCCCGGAAGATTGGAGAAGAGCGGGCATTATCGCCATTTATAAAAAAGGGAATGTAGAAGTACCGGAGAACTATCGAGGTGCCTCCTGTGCACAGCTTATAAAATTTACGCGGCAATCTTAAATGAAAGATTGAAGAAGGATGTGGAAGAGGAGGGCATTTTGCCAGATACGCAAGCGGGGTTTCGGAAACATAGAGGGACGATCGACAATGCGTATATACTACAACATGTGGTGGAAAGGGAAACGATGAAAAAGAAAGAAAAGGTGTATGCATTGTTCGTAGATTTTAAAGCTGCTTTCGACACAGTAAAGAGAAGTAAGCTCTGAGAAGCCATGGCAGAGAGGGGTGTGAGGAAAGGACTAACGGAAAGGATTAAAGAAATATATACGGAAACGAGAAATGTGGTGAAGACAGACGAGGGAATGACTAAAGAGTTTTGGACAGGCGGGGGACTGAGACAGGGTTGCCCGCTCAGTCCCTCACTGTTCACTATTTTCTTGGCGGATATGGAAGAGCACATGAGGAAAGGCATTTTGGGGGGGGTCGACGCAGGGAATCTCAGATTTTGGACTCTGGCATATGCAGACGATGTGGTGCTGGTGGCGAAGAGAGAGGAGGAGTTAAAAGGTATGATGAAGAGATTGGAGAATTATTTGGACAGGAAGGAACTGAAGCTCAATGTGGAGAAAACGAAAGTAATGATATTCCGGAAGGGGGGAGGCAAGAACAAGGAAACGCAATGGAAATGGAAGGGAAGAGAGATAGAGGTGGTACAGGAATTCTGTTATCTGGGGATAATATTCTAGAGAAACGGCAATATGGATAGACATATTCAAGAGAGAACGAAGAGAGCAAATGTAGTTTTAAATCAGGCATGGGGCATTGGGGAGAGGATATTTAAAGACAATTTTAGAATGAAAATGTTCCTTTTTGATATGTTGGTACTGGGGGTGTTACTATACGGAGTAGAATTATGGGGGCACAGAGAGAGAGAGAGAGAGAGAGAGAGAGAGAGAGAGAAGCAAAGCGGGTGCAATTAAGATATATAAAGTGGACACTGGGCCTAGATGTTTCTACGCCAAGTTACATAGTGCTCGAGGAGACAAAGAGAGTGAAAGTTAGCGTGTGTACAGGACATAGGGCTATAAGGTTTGAGGAGAATTTGAAGGGAAGTGGTGAAAGAAGAATTGCTGTAGAGTGTCTGAAGGAAAAAGAGAGAAATAAAGAGCTGAAAACCAAAAGCAGAATGGAAAGGGAGGAATATTTTAAGAGGAATGGATGGAGTTAAGAAGGTATAAATCGGTTGAGGGATAGTGGGGAAGATGTGGGTTCAAGGTTGAGGAATAGAGATGTAGAGGTGCAGCAGCAGAAACAATTCCGCAAAGTGGCACAGTCCAAATTTAACCCGCGGTACCAGAAAATAAAAATCTGGGTCCTTCCAGAGTACCTGAGCAGGGAAGGTACAGGAGGATGCCAGAAATTATTAGCGAGAGCGAGATGTGGAAATATGGAAAGATGGAACAGATATTGGGAGAAAGAAGAAGAAAGAAACTGTGACCTGTGTGGGGAGAAGTTTGGTACATTGGAGCATCTCGTAAGAGATTGCAGGAAAACGGGAAGAGGAATGGTGATCAAGGAGGTAGTAAGCGGTAGAAAGAACGAGAAGGTGGAGGAATGGCAGGGCAAGGTAGAGAGAAAGAGAAAAGAGAGGACAAAGGAGAGCTCTTTATTAGGATTTTAGGGTAAGAAACGGTAGATAAAGCAAAGGCAGAGCAAGTGTAATAGAGAGGGATGGGTAGATGGCAGAAACGGTTTTTAGTTAGTAGGTATATGAGATAAGTGTGTGTATATAATGAATGAAAGGTTAAGATAGCTATGTAGAGTTAGGTTATTGTAAACCAAGTCCTATTTCTTGGCCGAGAGGCTGAAAATAAATAAAAAAAAATAAACTAATCGCGCTTTAAATCGTTCTTTATTATCAGGAGTAGCTTTCTTTTTGTAAACCCAGTGGTTTTTAATAATTTTGCGATTTATAGGCTTTTTGACTAAAATCCACGTTTCATTTTCGCGTAAGGCATTCATTTCTTTTTCCATGACATTAAACCAAAATTCTCTTTCACTACAGTTAATTGCTTCATTATAGTCTATGGGCAATTTCTCTGCACGAAAAATTGTCGGGCAACCGTAAAATTCTGTCTATTTAATTGTTCTCCTATCATGAAGTTGCATTACGTTGTCATTCTCGATTGAAGATTGTAAAGGATGTTGTGATTGATCTTTATTGTTATTAACTTTCACTTCGAGTTCTCTATTTTTAAAACTATCTTTATCTTCAAGTACAACTAAATCTTCTCCAATCTTTTCCCCCCTTTTAAGTGCATCTATATTGTTACGTCGAAATCTCGCCAACATGGAGAGATTCCGTATTTCAATTTATTATAAGGTGTGAGGATGAGGTAAGGAAAATTAATTAATGAGTAATGCCGAATTTGAGCCGAGAATCTTAGAGTAATTTATTGGCTCATTGG
>NW_027583872.1:0-7410 GCF_028453695.1 Augochlora pura
CTCCATCTCCGATCCTCCAGCCTCCCTCGTTCTCCGCTTGTTTTCCCGTGTTTCGACGACGACCGTCCTCCTCCCCCCTTCGCCCCGCGGCCCACCCCTCCGGTGGTAGAGCTATCCACGGCATCGCTAACCAAGCGGCCGCTATCGGGGAGACTGACCTCGGAACTGTCAGAAACTTCATCAACTTGTTTTCGCGTCCGCCCCGTCCCCCCGTCCCGCCGCCGAGAGGCGTCTTCCACTCCGGTTGCTACCTTTCCCTGTTTCACAATTACCCCGGCACCCTTAACACCGCCCATCCTCCCCCCCTCCCCCCGGGGGGACATTTGCATACGACTCTTCTTCGACGCATCGAATTTATCGGCTGACGCGACAGTTTTTTACGAGATCGTTTTCAACCCCCGCGGAATTTTCGGGGTTTATCACGATTATTGTTGAGCCGACGGTTGATACGTTCTTGGGGTTGAATTGGTATAGGTGACGCGTTGATAAGGTTGAACAGGTATGGTCAGTTTGTTCGTGAAGGGACTGCCGTATGGTGGGTGTTGAAAAAGTTAAAGGTAATCTTGGTAGAAAAATTATGAGATCCGAAAGCCAGGCGATTTTTATTTCAACCCTTCGCTGACAAGGGATTTATAGTCTTCATTTTTATTCACGTATTATAATTAATATTAAGATTAACTTCCTGCGTATAAATTTAATAAATAAATAAGACTCTGACGATGCATAGCAGCTCCACCCTTCTTCACCTCCTTCCCCCCCTTCCTCCTCCGTCGAAGGAACAAAGAGTGGCAAAAACGGACGGCGCGGAGTTAATGAGAAACCGGGAGCCGAAGGAAGCTTCCCATGGGATAGATGCTTTGTTAATGATCGCGCGAGGCGATTGGCGGATGCTTGCTTCCGAGGTGTCCGAATGTTGTGATCGAGCTATTCCCAACTAAATTTTTTCCGCAGAGAACCCAACCGAAACTGTCTTTCACGATTCTCGTTCTAGAGCTTCCGCGAAAGCGTTCGATAATTATCTGGGAGGCAATGGCGTAGGATGAGGATTTTTCGTAAGTATTTTTGAGGGCATCAGGGAGGGCGACCATCGATCAAACCGTTGCAACCGCGAAATTTCTAATTGTTTGGACGTCGCGGCGTTGGCGGGCCATTTTTCACCGGCAAGTAGCCGGAGAGAAAGAGAGAGAGAGGGAGAGAGAGAGGGAGGTAGCATCGTCGCGGAGACAATGAGAGGTGATTATTAAAAAGCGAGGGGACCTTTAAACGAGCAGCTAATAAACGGGTAATTAAGGAATGTCTCTGGCATATCGGGCCGGGTTCGGTGGAGGGGGTGAATCATTGTTTACCGTGCACAATGGCGTGGCTAAACTTCGCTAAAACTTCGGGAGCCCTTTGCCGAGCCGGCTCTGCGACCGTCTTAATGGATCCCCCGTCGGCGCACCCTGGGACGGATCGAGAAATTCAGTGACGTTCTGCTGGAACTTTACAACGATTACAGGGCATTCCCGTGGAATTGTCAGGGAAAGTATTTGGAAAACGCGCTAATTTTCTCATTTCTGAGAACAGAATATCGAACATCGAATATTGAGTATTGAATCATAGATATTGAGGAATGGATATTGAATATTGAGTACTGAATATTGAGTAGCGAATATTGAGTACTGAATATTAAATACTGAATATTGAGTAGTAAATATTGAGTAATGGATATTGAATATTGAATACTGAATATTTAGTAGTAAATATTGAGTAGTGAATATTGAGTACTGAATATTGAGTAATAAATATTGAGTAGTGAATATTGAGTACCGAATATTGAACACCAAATATAGACTATCGAATATAAAACACTCAACTATAAATGCTCATATTAAGTAAGACATCTATTACGTGTAATTAATTTCAATACAAGCTATTTAATCATCGATTTATACCTCTTCCATTCTTAATAAAATATCACTGTACTTCTCTCTCCTACCCACTGCGCGCCATTTAATCCTTACATGCGTCGTCGATGTACAAAGCTAAGCGAGTCTCGGTTTTCCCTGACCCACGGCTTATTTAATTAATCTTCCTTGACGAATCCCGCGGAGTTCCCATCGAGACCCCCCCATTGTTCGATCGTTCTTCGTTCGATCGAAGGAGGAAATCTTGTCGGCGGGTGGGAACCGTGTCGGACAGCGTGTTGAAAAAAAATTGTCGCGCGTTTCGGCTCGACCCGTTCGATTCGGCCGGGGAGCCATTAACTGGCGGCCGCAGACGTCCGAAATCGGTGGGGGGGTTTAAGGCCGGTGAATGGGTCCGCTAATTGCCGGCGGGTCTTGTCACAATGCAGGGCGGCCCCGATTCCATAGCCGTCGATGCATTCTTCTTCCCTTTCGCCGGTTCAGCCGGTTCTCCCCGGGCTCGGCCGTGCACAGAGAGAACCCCTCCACTGTGCTTTCTTGGCACCGGCAACTTCCTCTACCCCATTGACAGGTGAAAGGGGAACCAGAGGAATCCCGCCCTCTATATATATATATCTCTTTCTCTATGACGAGAGGCAAGCCGCGCTGCGGCTTCCCCGTAAGATTACCACGATTCTGCATTAAAGTCGATTCAAATTCCCGTGGAAATATTTTCTTTATCAAGGCGAACCCTCCGGCTATGCGGAGTAGTTTCCTCGATTTCGGCTCGTTTGCTCGCGGCACGCCGCCGAGAGACGGCTAGCGAGAAATCGTTGGAATAAATTAACAAGTTATTTATGCGCGGAGCGGGATCCAACACCTTT
Source organism: Augochlora pura (assembly GCF_028453695.1). NCBI lineage: Eukaryota > Metazoa > Arthropoda > Insecta > Hymenoptera > Halictidae > Augochlora > Augochlora pura. The sequence continues at coordinate 2,771 of NW_027583872.1, forward strand.
TTGAACTTTAATATTTTTAGTCTTGTTGTACATATATATTAATCTATGTATATATCTTTTAAGATGTTTTTACGACGTTATTTAAGACGTTTTATTTTTACTTTTTAGGTTAAGTATTGTAAGTTTCAGTTTTATTTTTTAAAATGTTTAAAAGGTCCTACGAACGTCCTATAAATGTCCTGGAAAAACTTCTTGTGGTACAAATCAAGATGTCCATTAAACGTCCAGAAATTAACACAGTGTTGTACAAATACAAAAGCTAATAAAATATTATAAAAATACAAAAATGAACAAAATATTATAAAAATACAAAAATGAACAAAATATTATAAAAATACAAAAATGAACAAAATATTATTGAAGCACAAAAACCAACAAAGTAATATAAAAATAAAAATTGCATAAACTGAACACTGCTTCTCTTTTAATTAAAAATTCGCAATCACTGTGACATTAACTCACCCCTACAATTTAAAAAAGGATAAAATCGGCAAGCGGAATTCAGCAACGATATAATGTCTGCAGTATCGCAGCCGTTCCAACAGGAACAGAACGTTCCAATCTGACTTATGGAACGCGACGAAATGGACCATCGATACCCATCACCGATACACGACGAATCTCGCGCCGATAATTTACGGCGCTTCTGAGAGATTCGAATGTTCGCCCGCCCGGTGGTCCACCGTTAACAAACGACGTCGACGGTGCCGGCGCCGTCGAATTTCCAGCCGGTTTCGCTTCGGCCGTCGTAGCCGTACGGTATTCTAAACAGGATTTTCTTGGCGGGTCTCGTCAGGATCATTTTGTCCAGGACGTTGGACGCCGGCCGAGAGGCAGCCTCATTGCGGATACACGACGTGCTCGACCCTGTTTTTGAAATTCCCGATAGACCGGCTAGGCAGGCGAGCTTGCAGGCAGGAGGCAGGCAGGCAGGCAGGCAGGCACCACGGTGGCCTGAAAATCGAACGGACAGCCGGCGGAGAGCACGAGAGAATCTCTGGAATAGCGAGTGACACACGCGGAACTCCGGTGTCTGACCCCGACGGCGACGATGCTCGCCTCTCCTCGCCTCGCCTCGCCTCGCCTCGCCTCGCACCCCACCCCGCCCCCGCCTCGCCTCGCTGCCAGGCTTGACGGACGCCGGAATACTTGCTGTAATTGATGATACTTGACGGCAACTGTTGCAGCCGAGCCGTACCTCGAGAGATCAGCGTCGAGCAGCGGCGAAGCTTAGCCTCAAAGCGCGTCGAGTGACTTTGGCGGATCGTCGCCGAACTCTCGCTGTCCGACGCGACGTCTCCGTTTCCTATCCTTCGATCTCGCAGAGGATCTCCTCCCCTCTCTCTCTCTCTCTCTCTCTCTCCCTCTATCACTCGCTTTCTCTATTTGCCTTTGAGTAACCACCGTGCTAAGCGAATCAATCCGCGCCCCCGTATCGCCCGGCATCCAGCCGCCTTCCTCCTCCTCCTCCTCTTCCTCCTCCTCCTCCTCCTCCTCCTCCCTGCAAGCCCTTGGCGCGCGCCTCACGACCGCTTCTTCTTCTTCAAATTTGTACCGTAATCATAATTCACCGGGCCGCGGACCCCGTTGTTCAACCGGGAGTTGTTCCGCGAGAGTTACAAAGTAGCTTCCGGTGCTACCCAACTTCTTGAAATATTGGACTTCTGCGCGCGCCATCCATCATCCCGTGTTTTCGGGGCTGGTTCCACGGGTCCTGCCTTTTTACCGGGACCGGAGGCCTCGTTATATTGCCGCGGTGAACCCGGGTCCGCTTCGACCCAGGATCCTTCCTTGAATTGATCCTTCTGGAGCATCGATTGCAATCGACGGTGACGAAGTGGCGATGTTTTTGGAACGATTTTTGTTGATATTTTTCATGGCGAAATTAGAGGAAATTATTGCCTTTAGTTTAACCCTTTGCATTCGAAGCCATTTTTACTGAAAATATGAGTCATTATAAGTCATTTTCCTTATCATCATCAATATAAGTCATTTTCCTGGCTCCATAGTATCTCTATTCTATTTAACAAAATGAACTTTTATGCATATTTTTGTTGATATTTTTCATTTCGAAATTAGAGGAAATTATTGCCTTTAGTTCAACCCTTTGCATTTAGAGCCATTTTTACTGAAAATATGAAATCATTTTCCTGGCTCCATAGTATCTCTATTCTATTTAACAAAATGAATTTTTACGCGTATCGAATTGATTCTTGCGACTCGTATCAATGGTGCCACTTTTAACAATCTTTTAAACTTACGCTTCGTTGGTATGAAAATGATTTTAAAAGGCGATTTAACAATTTCCGTGGTGCCTCAGAGTCGCCGTTCGAGGGCAAAGGGTTAAACGAATTTTTAAATTTTTATCTCTTCGAGAAAAGAGTATCGTCGCGAGAGGAGTGCAACAAACTGTCACTGCGATTGGCAGAAAAAAGATCGAGCGATCGAGCAGTGCCGACTTTCTCATTGACAGCGAGACGCGAGTCGGCCGCTACAGCACGACGGAGGCTTAACTACCAATTAATACTGCGGCCCCGTGTGCCGTTTCATTGCGAAACTCGGCGAATCTAATTTGTCTGGGCGGGGCGGGAGGGGGGGGGGGGGGGGGGGGGGGGGTAGAGTGGAAGTTGAACGCCGCCACGGTGTATCTGATTTTGGCACAAGATTGCCCGCCGTGTTGCCGAAACGAATCCGTAGGAACTCTCTCGGCGAGTCGTTAATCTAAGTTTCTCGTTAACAAATCGGGTCGTCGCTCGCGACCCGAGCCCCGAGCCCCGAGCCCCCGAAGAAGAACCGAAAAGAGTAAACGCGTCGCGCCGGAGAACTCCGCGGCGTTTGTCCTTTAAATAAGAATCCTTTATTAGAAAAACGTTTCGGGACGAGCTCGAGGAAGTAACGAGGCTGAAACGGGGAAGAGCCCGTTGTGTGTCGGCGGAGACGGAGAAGGGTTGGAGAAGGGTTGGGGAAGGGTTGGGGAAGGGTTGAAGAAGGAAGCGAGAGCTGGTTGGGGGGAGAGAGAGAGAGAGAGAGAGGGTGTTGGCCCCGATCCAGCCACCTTTTTCGGGCCGCATTTTCTCCGGCCGCGCGCCAGTGTTTCCCGCTGCTACGGGAACAACTAATCCGTTCTGTTCTTCATTAACGGAGAAAATCCTTCACGTGCCTGTTGGTTCATTCTTTTATTGGACCCTGGCCAACTGCCGTCTTATTCGACTTCCACCCACCCCTTCGCCTACTCCTACTCCTACTCCTACTCTTACTCCTACTCCTCCTACTTCTCCGCGCCCCGCGCCCCGCGCCGGCATTCTTACATCAACTGTTTACGGTACCGTCGACGAGATTCCGACGAGGTTCGACTACAGCGATATTCCAGCAATGGAAACGAATAGAGAGAGTTGGTCTCTTTAATTGTAATATCGTTAATAATGTTAACATTGTTAATTGCAATATTATTGTATTCAATGATGTTGCTTTTAATTAATCTTTACAACATTGTTGTAACCTGGACATTCTGCTCGACACCTTCGCGTGGATTACTTTCAACCTATTGTCATCTGCTAATTTCTGACCAATTTTGAAAATTTATTTTTATTGCAATATATATATTCGAGCAAAATGAATTCGGCTATGATTTTTCGAACGCGAAAGAGAGTTCTAATCCCGTCCCCTATGATAAGTGTGAACTTTATTAGTTTTATTTTAATTAATTAAATTAATTAAATTATGTGGGTGATTTTAGTGTCTAATTGTGGGCGACGAACGTGTCAATTCGCAAGTGTAGTTCGATTAGAATATGCTGTTAGGGAGGAGCACCCTCGGAAAGTTCACGCCAGAAATGCACACTGCGTGTGATTTCTGTACATACGTTTTTCTTAGTTTCAAATAACAACAATTGCCGAATAAAACAATCATTGCTCTAATGTAACAAGCATATTTACATTTTTAATATGGAAGGACCCACAAAATTATTAAAATACAAAACTATTTTTCAATGCCGCATATACACGGCACCCGTAACGAAAGGGTTGAATAGGCGCCCCTTCGAAATGGTACACATCTGCGTCTACGAAAAAGGCCGGTCGATTTTTTATCGGTTCCGCAGGGAAAATCCGAATTAGCGATTACCAAGTAACCGAATTAGCTCGCGATTAGAATTCGTCGAGCAAATTCGATTCGAATTCCGTCCAACTCTCTCCGGTAGAATCTCCAGGGCCAAACTCCGTCCGTTAACGGCACTCGTTACCGCAATTTCCCGAAGAACCCCACGGAATCACGGCGAGGGAAGCCCGCGCAGCGCCGCGATTTATTTATCCGGCGGACAGTTCCGCGAGCGGCGGGCACCCATGGCCGCACCGACGCCACAGAGAAAAAAAGGGATTTCGTAAACTATCCCTTTGTGGAGACAGAAAGAGAGAGCGAGCGAGAGAGAGAGAGAGAGAGAGAGAGGGAGAGGGAGAGAGAGCCGGCTTCTCGCAGAGAGGACCGGGCCGCGCGCTCGGTTTCATCGGGGTTATTTTGACTCGGGCCGTGCTCGTGTGTCGCAAGCCGATAGAAGCTCCGGGACGGTTCGGCGCACGGCTGTTTGCAATAGTTGGTACGATACACGGTGATATTGGATTCGGAGGCGGAGCGGGGGGAGGAGG
>NW_027583873.1:0-311 GCF_028453695.1 Augochlora pura
TTTTCTATCAAAATTACTTCTTGCGTGAATTTTGGGACACCCTTTATGTTCGAGCGGTTCGTCCCGCTTTTATAAATCAATCAATTCATGATTCGAGAAAAGCAAAGTGACGAAGAAACGTGGACCGTTGATTTACAGGAATATGGAGAATTAGTTAACACATTAAAGGCGGGAGTCGTAGTAATACGATATTAGCTCGATTGTGGCTTATAGGCGGGAGTCGTAGCAATACGATTTAGCTCGACTGTACCTCGTCAAAATTTTTTTATGATCACACAAAATATCGCCCGCTCTAGGCCAAAAAACGAGGG
>NW_027583873.1:411-2287 GCF_028453695.1 Augochlora pura
GGCGACCGCCGCGCTACCTAGCATACTTTCGTCGAGATCGCCCGCCGTTTTAATGTGTTAATAAAGATGTTGGTGTCGTGCGTCGATGTTGCACACTGGCAGTGCTGTGCAAAATTAAATTCTTTCGCGTAGTTTAATATGCTTTTCCGTGAACTAGGTTAAATTATAATTTATTGTAATTATATACATATATTATTGAACAAGTTGTTCCGGCTTCACGTATTTTTTATGGCCACCAGCATGACAGTTAACGCGTCGACAGGCCGCAGCAATTTCCATTTTATTTCACTTGCTCTCGATCATAACATACACTCGCGCGAACGTCTGCAATTTAATCATTCGCGATAGTATCGTCTACGTTGTAAATCAGCAGGTGATCCAACAAGTGCGAATTAACAGAACTAGACCAGTAGACTCCGATGCAAAATTCACGGAACGATACATTGCATCGATAGAACTTGCCACGGATGGTATATACTTAAGACTAAAATAACCATGATTAGACTGCAGGCCCTAGCTCTATTTCCCCTGATATTCTTCGATTACCCGGTTGCGACGACTACTCTGGTTCCCAGTCGTTAAACGCTTGACACCAATAGGACTCGCGCGCGCGCGCGCCCGTCGATTACAGCATCACACACTTCAGTTTACCGCGGGGGGGCACCAAGGAAGAAGCGAACGTTAACTTTCCACTTCGTAAGCTTCTCGTATAAATGCGAACGGCGGTGGAAGAGGAGGAATGTAGAATGTCGAAAATAAAGTCGGATGTTGGTCGCGGAGGGAGCGCGCGCGGGAAAAGGGGACGCGATCTTCGACGCGGGGCGAACTGGAACGGCGGATATCCAGGCCCCGGTCGTAACGCGAAAGTAAAACACGGAATATTAATTGGAGGATTTAAACTAATTATCGCGGCGCTCTGATCCAATTAACGAGGCAGCAGGCAGCGGCCGACGTTCTCCGGTGGGAGTGCCTCACCCGCCGACGGTTCAACGAATTACAAATTCTTTGCGCCGATTCCCGTATCGAGGATCACCGACAGACGTCGGCCGGTGCTCGTTTCGTGGCCGCGACCGTGCGGCGACCGTGCGGCGACCGGGGTCGACTCGTCCGGCATTAAAATCGGTGTTTTCCCGGCGGAGGAGAGAAGGAAAACGGGGAAACTGGGTAACGGTTCGCCGCGGCGGGAATCATAATTTGAGAAACGATTCGCCAGCCGCTCGGCCAACGGCCGCCGTGCGCCGTTTCAATCAAAATCCCAAACGTCCCGCCGGTACATTCTTGTAGATCGGATGCCGGGCACTGAAAGCATTCTAATTACTCGAGGCTGCCTAGTCATTAGTATGAATAAATAAGCGTCCCCTTGTGACCGTGAGGAATTAAAGTCTTTTAATTAAAGAGCCTTTTTACGGTGAATTTAAATTGCCTGATTTCCCGGAGTTACCTCCTAGGGCTCTCTCTCCCGGCCCGTACAGACCCCTTTCGTCCCGCCCAGATACTCCCGCCACAATTATGTATACAGTGCGCGAGCAAGAGAGAGAGAGAGAGAGAGAGAGAGAGAGAGAGAGAGAGAGAGTTTTACAAAGAGGGGAAGAAGTCGCCTACTCGAAAAAAGTCGCACAATTTATTCGAAATAATCTTAGTAATCGGACCAGTTCTTCCCTCCCGACGTCCGTCCTTTTCGCGTAAATCGCTGAAACTCTGCGACAATTAAGAAGTTAAAAAGATCTTCTTTCTTAAAGGGTTGAAGAACGGTTCTTCTCCGTCTTTATGGCTCCGAGAATGTACCTCGAAAGAGATTTTATACGTGATCTAGAATGCTGTGGAAGTTACAGGGAATTTAGCGTTATTGACGATGGTTTCCTTCACGCTTTTCTCA
>NW_027583874.1:0-2287 GCF_028453695.1 Augochlora pura
AATTACACTTTTTCCCCATCCGATTTTGATCATCTTCTTTTCTAATAGTTTCTCAGCTATGTGTGATGGAGCAATAATTGTGGCATTTTGTCTGCCCGAGGGTGCGGGTCTAATTGCTTTAATAGCTACTTCTTTGGAGGCATCTTCCGATATACAGGACGCTATAGCCTTCCTTATGTCTTCTTCTTGTGTGTCTCCATCCATTTGCTTTAGATGTAGGACCTTTGAATCTTTCCTCCTTGAACCTATCCTAGCTGTTGCTCCATTTACTTTTTCATTAATCAGGGCGTTTAGATTTATTAATTTGGAGTGGCCCCCTTTCACAGATATAACTGCTTCACCATTCTTATTCGCTTTCACGCTGGAGATCTTAATACCCTCCTTGTCGATATTTATGTTGTTTTTCATATTTCTTAACATCTCAGCGTACGACTGACCCGTGGGTTTGACGATAATGGTACCAGTATCGTTGTTATGACTCGAGCCGTTATTTATATTATACATCTTGTTATTTCTGGGTGTTAGAATTACTATCTCAATGTTGGTGTCTAGGAATATTGCTTGTACTATTTTCTTCAGTATTTCTATCTGTACGTCAGGAAGATATGTAATTAGTAATTTTGTGTTTTTGTTTCCAACTGTGGCTCGCCTGAGTTCAAGCAGAGTTCTAAAAATATTTCCCATGTTGGGTAGGTCTTCATGTTTCATCCTGTCGAATAGATAGTAGATAGCCCTTTCCTTGTTATATTGACCTTTGCTTGTGAAGATCTTTGTGTTGTTAGTAATGTATGTAATATCGCCTGTATTAAATTTCACATCTTTAACCTTTTCTGATACCTGGTACCTGTCTAACACAATTTTTCCGGGTCCGTTTGCAGGTTTGAGATCTACCGGGACAAAGCATGCTAAATTTTCGTCTAATGCGATGGATGCTGGATGTTTATGGTCTATTTTAATATTATGATTATGGTCGTGTATCCATTTTTTGTCCAAAATTTCCTCTAAATCGTCCCAATTTTCTCCATCTTTCCTCCATTTTCTAAGGGAATCGGAGTCGATAGCCATAGGGTCCGTCGTCTGAGTGGCAATTTCCCTGGTTGCCTTATTTCTTTTCATTAACGAGCTTGTGTGATCTGCCTCACTCGACTCATCAGGAACGGACGTTTTGCATGCTGTCCTGGCCTTTTGTATATTGTCCACGCATTTATAGACTTTTCTCTTCAATAGGCGGTCACTGGAGTAAGTATCGCAGATGTATTTCTGGAGATCAACAAGTTCCTCCATCAGGGTTTCCATGAAGGCATCTGGTTCCTTTTCACTATTTTCGTTTTCGCTCGAGCCTTCTCTTTTTCTCTTGTATATTTGTTTAAGTAACACCTCTTTTTTAGTTGTTGATGCTCTGTTCGTTTTTGCCTTTACTTCTTGTACCATCTCTATGTCAGAGAGTGAAGATGAACGCCTTCTCTCCGTTTCCAGAGGAGTCCTAGATATTTTTCTTGACGTTGCGAAGGCAGATACAGTTATCTCGTCTAAACCTGCGACTTCCGGAAATACATACCGCTCGAGGGTTTCAGTCTCTTTATTAGTCCTAGCCTGGTCCTCAAAGTCAGGGCTCAGGCACTCTTGAATCTTCCTTGTAAGGTTAGCCAGTTGGGGGGCCAAGGGTTCCACCGGCCCAACTGAGTAGTAATCGGCTGACCGTCGGGGGGAGCCTACCCGCACACTCCCCAAACCGACGGGCACTGGGGGGTCCGAATCCCCCTGTGCAGTAGGTTTTTTATTCTTAATCGACTTTTTCATATTGTCTTATAAGATTTGGACGCTCTTAGTTTTTCACAGCTCCGCCTGAACCTTACCGGCAAGGGAGGCCCTGCCAGGAACCGAGGTTCCAGCCGGCATCGCTTCAGGCATCATTGCTGTTACTTGAGCCCCCCCACCACCACAAGGTGCCACCCACTGGGGGGGGGGTGACTTTTTTTTTTTCTTTTTGTTTGACGCGGAGGGAATCTGCCAATCAGACACCCCCCTCGCTGCATGGGGGGACAGCTCGGGGGGTAGTGTGGGGTTCCTGTCGATGTTGTATTGCCCCCCGCTGTGCTTGGCAGGCACAGACGGGAGGCGAGGGGCCTAAAGTTACCGACCCCCCAGCAGGGTACCCACTAAAACCTCCGCGGCGACCGTTTGGACGCTGTGCCACCAGCTGGCGATTTCTATGGGGGAGCTGCGGGAACTATAATATTTCATCCGCGGCTCCCCCTCGCCATGGCCGGCCATCTACGTATCCATG
>NW_027583875.1:0-2287 GCF_028453695.1 Augochlora pura
CTGTATGCTTGTTTGCGTGAATTCATTGTTGTGAAGACTTTTTGTGGATTAATTTGTCGGAGTTTTTTTGTGGGAACCAAAGCCCCAAGCAAACTCAACTACTTGGCCTATTTTACGTTGCCCTGGCAATGTTTTTTATTGGGTAATGTCTTTTCTTGTGCAGGTGTGGAATCCCATGCACTCGCGAAATGGCTGTATTGTCTTGGTAACGTAGCAAGTATCTTTGTTATTAGCATTAAATCGTCTATTGGTTGATTCAACGCATTCAGTCTATAAGCTAGATTTTCTAAAGTACTTACATGTACCGTTATATCGCCGCCCTTTCCGTACGTATAGTTGTAGAATTCTTGCAACAGAGAGTACTTATTCTGTTCCGTATCTTTACCGTAGATTTTTGATAACTTGTTAAACATTTCTCGTGAAGTTAAGCAGTTCAACAGATGCATTAACGGTTTTCTCTCTATAGAGGTGATTATTAGTCTTTGAGCCTTTGCGTCTTTTAGTTCCCAATCCTTTTCCATTTTATCCGTCCAATCGTCACCTGGAAGATCCTTTCCTATTATTATATTATGCACACTCATTGATTTAAGAACAATAGTTATTTGGAATTTCCAGATCTGAAAGTTTGATTCGTCCTTCAGTTTCTCTATCTGTATCGTTTCTTCACCGTTTGATCCGTTATTACAGGTAGCCATCTTTAATTTCTCGACTACGTTTTTCTTTTTACACGAGCGAGGTATTTTAATTTTTAATTTTACTTTTCAATTTTTAATTTTTAGTTTTTACTCCAAACTGGGCTCATAACCTGTTGAGGTTTTTAATGGTTTTTAGTTAATTAGAAGCGTGGTTCTTACTATTACGTGTTATACTTTATTGGGTTGTTCTGTAATACACGTGGTATCTGTTCTATGGAAGTGACTAGACTAAAAATTTGGATGAGTCATAGTACAGAGGATGCCTAATTAGACACTAGGTGTCGTTCTGCTATTTATCGGTAATGTAGGATTTATCAGTTATTCCACAACAGTTCTCGTACGATCATAAATGCTTCATCCGTGAAAAACTAAGCGTAGGGAAGCGGAATATAGCACCTGCAAGATTTAGAAAAATTTATTTTTCCCGGAAAATCGAAAAAATATGTTCTCGGTATGTGTAATCTGGGCCGCTCGGAAATTTTTCAAAGTCCCGATCGAAAGAGCAAAGTACCTTTTCAAAGTGTTTCGGACCGTTCTAAATGCTTAATCCCTACGCAAAATGTCGAGATAAGCAAGAATATAGCGGTTTGAACAAAATCTAACGGCTAGCTTCCCATTAAACTCGAAAAAAACGAAAATGGCGGAAGAGTATAAACTTTTATCATGGCTCTGGTACGATTTTAAATGCTTAATCCGTCGGCAACTAATCGTAGGGAAGCGGAATATAGCACCTGAAAAATTTAGAAAAGTTTATTTTTCCTGAAAAATACGATAAATTCAATGAATTGAGTTGCGCGGGTCTCATAGAATAAGAACTTTTTCTTCGAGCGGCCTATTTTTTTGTAAAAAAATTTTATATTGTACCGGCGTATTGTTTTGTAAAAGGAAAAGAATTTTTTCGTCGTAGCGGCGTGTTGTTTTCAAAGAAAAATTTCTGTATGCCAGCGGCGTATTGCTTTCTGGGTTTGAAAGAAATTTTCCATGTTCCAGCGGCGTATTGGTTTCGCTTGAACCGCGCGAATTGAAATTTATCGCACTTCAAAATTTATCGCAAAAGCCGGCCGTATAGTGGCTTCCCGGGATGGTCGGAAACCCTTGCGCACCATGTCCGTCTGAAAAATGTTAAGAGTTATTTCGCGTGATTTTGTTTTCGAGAGTTCTAATCTATTGTCTTTACACCATTTTGTTATTATATTTGTAATCATCTGCGACCTTTCCTCCACCATCTTCCTGCTATTCCCGCCTACAGTGACGGCTAGGTCGTCGGCATATGCCGTCGCCTCGTAGCCACTGTCGCGTACGACATTCAGGAGATCGTCGAAGACCAGGTTCCACAGGTAGGGACCTAGAACTGAACCTTGCGGACAGTCCTTGGTGACCAGTTTGGTCACTTCCGAGCTGTTGGATTTTAGTTTCACATATCTATTTGACAGATAGTCCTGAAGAAGTCTGAAAAGGTTATTAGGGCATTTTCTGATTTTTAACTGTCTGAGAATAGCGGGCCACCAAAGGTTGTCAAAGGCACCGCTGATGTCAAAAAGAAGGGCAATGGCATATTTGTTAGGGTTGCTCGATGTCGCCTCGCGCAGATG
>NW_027583876.1:0-2286 GCF_028453695.1 Augochlora pura
GGTTAAAACTAACTAACCTATTAACGGTTACCTTCACGACACGCCAAGTCTAGTTAATCTGATATTTCGATGCAACGTTAAGTCTTCGTTCGACACGTTTGGAAATGAACCTGGACGCGTTCTCCCGAGCCTATACTTTCTAGACTCGATTGAAATTCGATCCTCCGGGCGCGTCATCCACGGCGCAACAATTCCCGCGTCGATTGCCTTTCGCGGCGAAATTACGTCGGAAGTCGAGGTTATCGGAGCAGATGGTCTTCCGAAGGAACTATTCGCGTTTTCCCCTGGGCGAAGGGAGGACGGCGAGCCGCGACAATCGCGAGAAAAAGCGGAACCTCGGGAGGAGGAGCTGTGGAAAAATTGAGTACGCTTTCACGGAGAGCAGTTTATTTAAACATTGCTCGATCGGAGGACAGAGTTCCCCGAGCGCAGGGGGGGAGCCTCGCCTCGGAAGAAGGGACGGGAATAAAAATAGTCGAGCCAGCCGAAGGAGAGTAATCCCGGAAATGCCTTTGCAAATCAGAGCGGGGAGCGCGCCTCTTATTTCTGCCGGCTCAAACAACCATCCGCTTTCCCCCTCCCCCTCCCCCCCCCCCCCCCCCCCCTCCCCGCTCTCCCGTTCTCTTGCTCTCTCAGCCACCGAGGTGTCCCGACTCTTCGAGGAGGCGAGGCTCGCGGCGCGACGAATAAGAGTAAAAAGAACGGACGAAGAAGGTCCTTTGAGAAAGCTTTCCGTACACCGGAAACTACAGGCACCCTTTATGCGAACGGATATAAAATAGATAAGGGCTCTCCGGCAAGCTGGTCTCTGTCCCCGGGGGCGGCCCGAGCCTTGCTCGCTCGATCATTAACTCATCGACTGAAGGAGAGCCGCTCCGGCTAGTCAGTCAGCTTTGCTCCTGACTCGTTTCTGCTCCTGTTCGTCCTGTGTTCGAATGCTCGGACGCCTACCGTCTTGCCAGGCCTGAAACGGTCTCTCAACAGGTGGCCTCGTGGGCTCTCTCGGGCCTTGGAGACAGCACAGTCCGTGTCCACTTTTCTTCGACCTCGAAGCATCTTCTGTTCTTTCGATCCTGAAAGTCTACCAAGTGCGTCGATCGTCCTCCGAGTGCCCAATAAAATCAGCTTGCGAGATCCAACGTCGAGAAACGAAACGGAGAATACGCTCCATCGTCTACGTAATCTCGCTTTTCCATCATCCCAACATCCGTCATTTCCGGATCCGTTCGGATCAGCGAGGTTTCGCTGCGGCCCCGTATCAACGGCCAACAAGTTTTGAAAATGTCGATTTTTAGCTTCGCGCTACGCGGAGACCTTCTCAAAGAGTTCGAGGGAAACGCTTTCTCGAAGAATTCTGCTAGAACCCGAAGCACCCGGTTTATCCTCTGTTCCGTAACAGGAGCCTACTCGACGCGATCGCGAGGCTGTATTTAACTCGATCGACCAACAGCTTGGAAAATATTGTGAATTCGAGATTTCGAAGAGACCTACCCAAAGAGCCGAACTACGACGGAAACTCTCAATTGAGAAGTTTCGCAGTCTCTCTCTCTCTCTGTATACCTCTGTCAGAACCAGTGCGCACCTTCGGGAACCAATATTCGTCTCCGACTGGGAACACTCTCCCGAGCGAATCCGAGCACGGCGAAGGCTGTCGCGATGCATTTTCCTCGCCTGCGAGACAAAGACCGCGTGAGACTGGCAGAGAGCGAGAGAGAGTGAGTGAGAGAGAGAGGAAAAGGTAAACGGATGCGAGGGCGGCTTGGTATGGGTATTAGCTCGGCCTCGCCTGAATTAATACGCCAACCGTAGTCTTCCGAAACTGCACACGCTTCTTATTGTTGGTACACTCGAAAGTTCTCGGGGAACAATGAGACGGTCGAGAACAATGCTTCGGGCCAGGATCAAAGGAGCGTGGCGTGCGTTTGCCTCGTTGCGGCGCGACGGTTTCACACTCGCTCTTCTTTCCTCGATGGTCGATGGGTTGGCTCCTCTGCTTTGAAAACTCTTCGATCTTCCCACCTTTTCCAGGTATCCTTACCCAATTTCTTATCTCCGCGTCACGCGATTCGTTGCGAGTAGTCACCGTTGCACTCGATTGGCACGCTGACGCGTTCAAATTCTAACGAACACGGCGAAACAGACTTCGGTGCCGAAGACACTCCCAACGACGAACGCGAGTCGTTTCTGTAGTTGACCTGCTTCGCTTAACCTCTTAACGCGCAGAAACGTATTAACACGGGCGTGCAAAACCGGCCAAAATGTGCAGGTTATGTCAGGTTATGTCTG
>NW_027583877.1:0-2286 GCF_028453695.1 Augochlora pura
CCTTCAAGAAATCAACAAGAAGAGAAGCAAATGTCCTAGACTTGGTGTATACTGACATTTGTGGGCCATTCAAAACATGTTCACTGGGGGGCGCAAGATATTTTGCAACTTTTATTGACGATAAAAGGAGATATGTTGAGATAGCAATCTTGAAGAAAAAGTCTGACATTTTCCAAGCATTTAAAGAGTATAAAGCTCGCGCAGAAAAGCGGACAGGTCGCCAAATAAAAAGGATTCGTAGTAACAATGCCAAAGAATATTTATCGGGTGACTTCAATGAGTTTTTAAAACGAGAAGGCATTCAAAGAGAATTAAGCCTTGAATACACACCAGAACAAAATGGCGTGGCCGAACGCGCAAATCAGACGCTGGTAGAAATGGCACGATGCATGTTGCTGCAATCAAATTTACCTTATCAGTTGTGGGCTGAAGCGGTTTGCGCGGCCGCATACATTAGGAATAGGTGCCCAACCAAAGCGTTAGACAACGTAACTCCTTTTGAAACTTGGACCCAAAAGAAACCATACGTAGGATACTTTAGAACATTTGGAAGCCGAACTATTGCACTAAATAAAAATAACAGAGGAAATAAGTTTGCAGCAAGAAGCGAGGAATATATCTGTAACGTGTTGATAGGGGTTACAAGGAAAGTACACTGTGTGTGTGACAAACTCAGTCTGGCTTTATTTACACGAGAAGTTGTGTTGATTCGACGAACTGCAAATATATTCTATCTATCGCCATGTCTCTGGCTCTCGCTATTTATAATATTCCAAACAAGGCGTGGCCTTTTTGGGAGTCGAATTGGGGGTAGTTCTTTGGCGGGGGCGAAGGATTTCGCTCGCGTCATCCTCGTACCGAGCTGACCGTTCGGCTAGGCAGCGATACGCGGCCGGCGGCATTTCCTCAGCTAGGTCTGCTGTGCACGTGTAAGTAATAAAGAAATAAAGAACTAAAGGCATTAAGTAATTTCCGTACTTGCAAACGTCAAGGAAGGTTTTTTTCGCCAAATCCTTGGCATCTGCAAGCGGACAGCTCTAATAGTTATTACGGTCGCCGGCCGTGTGCCGCTACATATCTTAGTTGGATATTCTCAGGTAGCAAAGGCCTATAGACTGTGGAAAGAGGGAACAATCCAAGTAATAAAACGAAGAGATGTACGCTTCATAGAAGATATTCCAGAATCAGGGAAATTCGAAAAGGAAAAGCAACCAGAACCCGAACCGGAACATTCAACTTACGATATGATCGAAGATACAAAAGAGCCAATGCACGAGGACTTGAAAGAAGAAGAAGGGCAATATGAAACCACAGTCGAAGACGATTGCGAAAATGGCCCTGAGCAATCGCAAGGAGAACAAGAAGAAATGATAGGCGAAAAACAAGCAATCGACCAAAAGTTGGAACCAACTCCACCAATCAGAGGCCGTGGACGACCGAAATCGGAAAGAACTGAGCGGCGTGGTAGACCGTGAAAATTATATCATGAAGCTAATATCGCAGAACATCAAGAATATAAAGTACCGGAAACCGTGGGAGAGATGATACATTCATCAGAAAAATTGTTATGACTGGAAGCAATGAGAGAAGAACTAAATGCACTTAATGAGAATAAAACGTGGGAATTAGAAGAGAGGCCCAAAAATAAAAAGGTACTATCTAGCAAATGGGTATTTAAGATAAAACGAACCAAAGACGGAGTGATTGATAAATTTAAAGCGAGACTGGTGGCAAGGGGCTTCGAACAAAGACTGGGGATCGACTACGAAGAGGTATTCACCCCTGTAACACGATATGAAACAGTACGCACACTCTTTGCCACTGCAGTCGAAAAAGAAATGGAGATACATCACATGGATGTAATAACTGCATATACCTAGGGAGACCTGAATGATGAAGTATATATGGAACAATCTCAAATGTTATTAGACTCAGAAACAGAAAATAAAGTGTGCTTACTGAAGAAGCCACTGTACGGTTTAAAACAAGCCGGAAGAGCTTGGTATAAAAAGTTGAATGAATTCCTGATAAGTATAGGATTTCAGAACACACCGACCGACCCGTGTGTGTACACAAGCATCGACAAGAATAATGAAACGATCATTACCATGTACGTCGATGATCTCTTGATAGCGGCTCGATGCAAGGAGAAGCTAAGAAAAACCAAGCACTTGCTAAGTAAAAATTTCAAGATACGCGACCTAGGACCCGTGAGCCACATTCTAGGGATTCAAGTGGAAAGGGAAGGTCGTACAGGAAATATTAAATTAAATCAGAAACAGCACA
>NW_027583878.1:0-2285 GCF_028453695.1 Augochlora pura
ATAAATATTTATTTATGGCAATATTCTAAGCTAATGACTAGTTTGGTGTAGATTCTGGTTTCGCGTCGTTCGTATATAATTGTTAACTAGGAATATAGGGATTTATGAAAGGATTATCTTCTTAATTTTATTCATATTTTTAGTTGATAGTTTTATTTAGTGAATAAGGTATATTGTTTGTTTTAACATTAATTATAAATATTTATTTATGGCAATATTCTAAGCTAATGACTAGTTTGGTCTAGATTCTGGTTTCACGTCGATCGTATATAATTGTCAATTATTAATATTATTAAGACGGGTCCGATTTGTATCTACGCGCCCTGATGCGCTTCCTGGATGCCCCGGCATCTAGGACTCGCCTCGCGCCTCGTGCTCTAGCGAGCATGCGCGACGGCGCCGCCTACTGTCCATTGTCTTTTGCCTTTTTGTCTAGCACGTTTTTTCTTCAGCGTCGAATAATTCCATTTTTATCTTACATATTAAATAAAGCTCGCGATATATAGTGAACGCGTCCTCTGTGTATCACCTCCACTTAATCTGCGTTCAAGAAATATCGAGAACTGACGAAAAGATATCCTTCCCGAAAGTAGATCCGCGTCGCAAGCCGAGCACAGGGTAGTCCGGCCGGACGGAAGTCCATCCCCGAGTCGCCTACAATCGATCACCCGGTCGACCGATCGGGGTCGGCCGTAGGCGCAGCCACCTTTCTGTTAATTGATACGGCGCTCCGTCCCGACACGGATCAATCTTAATAGATAACCTATGACCGTTCCGCGAGCAATTGTTGGTTCGGGGTAAACCGTCGTCAATCACGAAACCTAATACTGTCGCGCGGACATTGACATGTAATTTCACATCGACGTGGCCACCGCCGTCGTCGTCGTTCGGCCCTGGATCCCCGGTCGTCTATGTTCCCCTCTCTATTGCCTTCGTGGCTTGCCGGGCCGATACTCTCTCTCTCTCTCTCTCTGAATCACGCGCCGTGTGTCACCTACGAAATGGAGCCCCGGCCATTCAGCCGAGTGTGACTCAGGAGCCTTCTTAATTGTCCCGCGCGACGCCGCGGCCTATTTGTTAGCAACGATCGATGTAACAGGATCTATATAACGATTGCACCGCGACCTCCCGTCGATTATTTACGTCGCGCGACTCTCTTACACGGGTATATATACTAGTTTCGCCTTTTTCGGGACCTGCTCGACGAACGACGCTTTGTCCACGGTCGGGACAGCTCGACGCGGAGAATTTTGTGTTAGGTCGGAATGCCGTTCCTCCGGTCGAACGTGATTGGTATGGTTGATTGGGTCGAACAATGAATGACTGTTCGTTGGGAACGTAGTGATCGATTGTGAGTGTTATAGAGTTGCTAGGTATTAGCTATTTGTTGCTTAGGTCGAGCAATTGGTGTAAGAAAGTATAATAGAGAAATTCAAAATTTGTAATAAAAATTGTCGTAATCGATATACAAAAGAAATAATAGAAACATAGTTGCGTAAAACGCAAAGAGTAGTGTAAAGATTATTAACTGTTTGTAGACACAAAAATTACAGTTATTGTACAGTGATTGACTTCATATTAAATCGATCGTTTTCTTAGCATTTATTATAGTTATTTAATAGTATTTCCATTCTATGTAAGAAAATGTACCTTTGTGCATACAAAATTGATTCTTGTGATTTATATCAACGATTTGACTGCCTAACAATTTTTTAAATCTTATTTTTGCCTATAAACATTTGCTTATAAACATTATCTTGGGACATGGTAGAACAATCTTAACGGTGCCTCAGAGTCGCCACTCGAGTGCAAAGGGTTAAAGGTTCGAGGCCCGCGGTCGCCGAAGGGCGCCGGCCGCAAAGTTTACAACGCGATCGTCGAAATCGTCGAAATCGGCGGGGGTAGAGGGGGGAACGCGGCGCTAAAGCGGGCATCGTCTCGCAGGAAATTAGCGATCCTACAAAATATCAGCTCCAATAATTTCGTTAACTCGCAACGATATTCGACTCTCTCTCTCTCTCTCTTCGCCCCCGGGGCGAAAGTTCGTCGTCGCATTAGCTTCCGCCGTTCGAACACGGACTTTCGAGAACTGAACTTTCCGCGCTTTTCGGGGGGGGTGGGGAGGGGGTACGGGGGTGGGGGAGAACTATTTGCAATACCGAATCTCGTTCAACTCGGCTCGCGCGCGCGCGCGCTCGCTCGCTCGCGTCTCGGCGAAATACAGAGGGGGCTTTCATAAAATGCAGAAATGATATTGCTGGTAAGTTCGTTACATTTTTCTGCCG
>NW_027583879.1:0-2285 GCF_028453695.1 Augochlora pura
TCATCGTCATCGTCATTATCATTATCATTATCATTATATATTAGTAGTAGAAGGTAGTCTTTCTGTATCATTGACACATTTCCTGTGCCATAATTATAACGCGAGAAATTAAAGATGACACGCGTGTGCTGTACACCAGAAAAATAATTTCAGATTTACAGTAATAACGGCTTCGAGTGCAAAGGGTTAGTCGATCGCGCGACCAATTTCTCGATGGGTTCGGACTTCGGTGATCGCGGAAACGTCTGCAGCGAAGATTTGGTTCAGCGTTCGTTCGGCATTTGTTCGGTCGGCTGCCGGGCCGCGGACGATTTCGACAGACGAAATTATCGCGGGCACGCGATCCACGCCAATTTGCCCGGCCGCCGGATAGATTTCTGGCGCGTCGGAATGCGGAATAACGGATGCCGACCGGCCGGCTCCCTGTTGCAATATTGTTTATAATTAATGGCCGCGGTAGACGGTGACCTTTACGCCATCCTTTTTGCTCGCTTGCGAAACGCTTTCCCGACCTTTTCCGGATCACCGGCTCCTCTTCGAACACTTTCCCAGCGGATGAACACCTCCGCCGAGCTGCCGTGACTTTCATACATGTTTCTATAGTTCTTTTCATTTGCAACGCTTTCTTTCAAATGCGGCGAAATGATTTTTCTCGGAAATTTTTATGAAAAATTTTATTTTAAAATTTCAACTATCAAAATGAAATTTCATAATATCGAATTCTTATTTCGAAAATAAATATTAACTAAAAATTGTATCCTCGCCCCGTAAAATTTGTTAGTTATTAAATTTAAATTTTTAATAAATTAATATCCATTCAATTTTACATTCAATGCGAAATTTTTCGTAATATCGAATATAATTTTATGAAGGCCGATTTTATAAAGGAGGTGCGTGTGCTCGCGCGTGTCTCAACGCCCACGCCATCGGTAGGCCACGATTTATGCGATTCCGTACCGGGGCAAGTCTTTTACGAGATGATTAGATCCTTGCCGCGCGATGACCTGGAATCTCATCCATTCGCTGGAATCTATCGCGCGGCGTTACGAGGCGCGGCCACCGCGGTAATGGAATGCCCTGCGACGGCTCCGTGTAAACACAG
Source organism: Augochlora pura (assembly GCF_028453695.1). NCBI lineage: Eukaryota > Metazoa > Arthropoda > Insecta > Hymenoptera > Halictidae > Augochlora > Augochlora pura. The sequence goes on from NW_027583879.1 coordinate 1,103, forward strand.
CTCGGCGATCTACCGTTGATTCGCGAGAATTTGTAGCCGAGCACGTGCACGGACACACGCGCGAATCGCGTTGCGTAATGGCCATTGACTTTCACGTCAAATAAAAGTCAAAGAAAACCTTCGATTTTACCTTTATATCGCTCGACGTTCTTCTCTCTTAACAATGATAATTATTCAATTATTAGATCCTTGTGTAAAGTTAAAATTGTTAGCACTTGCTGCAAGCTTTAGGAATTGTTTGCACATTTATTTATTTTCATAATTGTTTCACAGAGTTGAAATCAGTAGAATGGTATTTATAAGACTTCAGATAGCACAAAGACGTTTTTAAGACGTTTGAAAGACGTCTGGCGTAGGATATATAGGGACGACTTGGAGACGTCCATATTTTTAAATAAATCAAGTAACTATATTATCTAGATATCTAAAAGTAATGAATAAATATCAATCATTTCTAAGATATTTTTCTATATAATTCCATGCCCTATTTTTACCTGACGATACTATTTAAACGTCTAAAAATAACGAATAAATATGACTCGTATCTAGGATATTTTTAATATAATATTCAACACCCTATCGTCACCTAAAAATATTATTTAAATACCTAAAAGCAAAAAACAAATACAAATCACTTCCAAGAGATTTTTAAATATACTCCGAACAATATTATATAAAAATATCTAAAAATAAAGAATAAATATGAAGTCACATCCGAGTCACGTTTAAACATACACAACCTGTAATAATCTTCGCGGTGACAATACTATTTACATGTCCAAGAATGAACGGTAAATACGCGATCAATTTATTAATATTAATAACCGCGCCAACGGAGCTACATTGTAAATAATTATTCACGGTCGCGACACGCGTACACCGGAGAGACATTTACGCTGTCGTTTACTGTCAAGTGTCATCCGTCACTCTGCATACCTTTTATTCATCTTCGATTCGCGATATAATAGTTCATTGAATTTCAGACACGGCGGTAAATGAATTAAACATTTGCGTATTGCACGGGAAAGAAAGAATGAAACGACCCCCCCCCCCCCCCCCCCCCCCCCCCACCATCCCGCAACCGGCGTTTCATCGGCTGATTTAATGCGAACCGGTTCAAGGCGGTAACAGGAACAAATTGAAATGTGCAACAGACAACTTAACTTTATTGTTTGAATAATTA
>NW_027583880.1:0-2284 GCF_028453695.1 Augochlora pura
GAATGTACCTTCCGGGGTCATAAAGTAGACACTTTCAGCTTCAATTTGAGGTACCTGAAGTTCAAATTGCTCCACGGGAAAGTTTTTGAAATCTCGCTCATAGTCGAAAAATGAGTCCCAGACGGTCTAATACCCCCGATGATTTGATTCAAAAATCATAAAAAAATCCCTGACCGTTTTACGGGAATGTACCTTCCGGGATCGTAAAGTAGACACTTTCAGCTTCAATTTGAGGTACCTGAAGTTCAAATTGCTCCACGGGAAAGTATTTGAAATCTCGCCCAGAATCCGAAAATGAGCCCCAAACGGCCTAATACACCCGATAATTCGATTCAAAAAATCATAAAAAAATCCGAGACTGTTTTACGGGAATGTACCTTCCGGGATCGTAAAGTAGACACTTTCTGCTTCAATTTGAGGTACCTGGAGTTCAAATTTGAACTTTCATTTCGTTGCAATCAGCTCAATTACATTAACATGGTATATTGTATTGAATTATATATTATTTTTTGTATGATATGGTGTATTCAGTTATAGTGTATCAGAGGTATAGTAACAAATAAATTAAATTGCATTATACTTGACGTATTGACTTGAACATTAAATTACATTTACCCTCCATCCATTCACTTCTATATTGAACAATATCAACTGGCATATATTCAATTATAAATTCAATCACCCTATAAAATACTCTTTATTAATTAAATAAAATCACAATAACTTTTATTCGCACAAATACAAAAACAGTGGCCGTGCAAAATTAAAAAGGGACAACGCGTCGCGCGTCCAAGTCAATGGAACGATCAAATAAATTTATTTACATGTAAATTCGCGCCGGCCCATAAATCCTGGTTCGCATAAACATCCGCGGGGATCGGCGTCACGGTGTTTTCCAAATAACCGGGCGTTGCACGCGCACCCCCAAAGCCCTGTCCGTGAATCGAATAAAGTGTCGTATCCCGAGGGCACGACTCGCCGCGTCGCGGCGAAATGTTAATTCTCGCCACGGGGGCCCGGAATGGAATCGCCAACTTCGACCGCCACTAATTAACGATACGGTTTTCCCCGGCACCCTAAAAGAAACAGGCATCCTCCGATGACAATTTTTCCTGCCCTCGACCAATCGCGCCTTCGAGGGCGCCTCACCAACGGGACCATGAATCACGAAAAAAAAAGCGAAACTGCTTCGTCGAAAAAATGGACGAACAAAATTTGCATTCGCGAACTGCTCCCGCAACCCTCTTTTTTTACACGCGTTGTTTAATTAATCGGTCCAACCACATTTGCAAATTTTATACTTTGATCGTCGAGTTGAAGGTTAGTCGCAGTATTTGGATCGTTTAATTAGATTGATTAAATCTAAATTTTGGGGATAACTATAAAAATAATTCTAGAGCGTGTCGCAAGAATTTTAGTAGCGCCGCGCAGTCGCCTCTCGAATGCAAAGGGTTAATAGGGAAGATCGATGGAGGAAGTTGCGAAGCTCGAGCCTCGAAACGGTGACACGACGAAAGGGGGGCCCCAATCAAACGAACGATTGCGAAGTCCGTTTTTTCCTCCCCCGATGAAGTCGTCGAGGGTGAAAAACGAAAAGAGAAAAAAGAGAAGGGAAAAAGAGAGAGAAAGAGAGAGAGAGGGGCCAACGAAGTTGGGCTGCGACTGATGATGACTAATGTACGTGCGAGCAATTTACATCCCACTTTGCAAGGAGATATCCTACGCCCCGTGCCCACCTCCTTACGACCCTCTTTTCCGCGGCCGTTCCACCAGCCAGCCACCACCCCCATTTTCACGAGTTCTTGCCGTGTTTCCTGTCGCGTTTCCCGAGGCTCCTCTCCTCGAGCCTCCTGCGCGCAGCGCGCCGTTACCCTCTCGCGTCTGCGACCATCAAGCCGACGTTTTGCCAAATTGCCTCTGTTTTTATCAAGCCGGGAATATTCCCGTCGCGACGCTCGCTCGCTCGCGCCACGTTTAAACGAGACGTTCCAGGTGCCCGGATAGAGCGTACGGCTGTTTGTAAACACGCCTTGTCGCGCTGATTCTCCGCGAACGCCCGCCATTTTCTCGTAGGATGCGTTGCATAAATGGCAGGGTAAAAGGACGGAAAGATGGCTCGGTTAATAAATTATAATAGATTGTAATAAATGTTATTATAATTGAATTTTTTCGTAGTAGAATTATTTGTAAGAAGAAATGTGAAATTTTTCGTTTGTTTCTTTGAGAGGTTGCTATTAAATTTGATTTAATTTGATTTAATTTGATTTAATTTGATTTAATTTGA
>NW_027583881.1:0-2284 GCF_028453695.1 Augochlora pura
TGACAACGTTCTATTCCGTAATGCACAGTGTAGTTGGATTTAAAAGGTGGTGATTACTATCCTGTACTTTATCACATTCGTGACGATTCCTCCCTGGAACAGTTATAATATTTACAGCCAAATAGTAAAAGAAATTGCGCGGTTGAAGCAGCTAGCAAGCTGCTGCCCAAGAGGTTACACTCGTGTCAAATTGCTGAAAAATTGAAATCGCGACGATAATGCGCGCGAAACGCGTTAGAACCGGCCAGCGGAGGCGCTCGTCAGCGTAATGGACGAGAACAACGGCGGATGGGGTATCATTGTCTATCGCCGGAATGGAAGCCGGTAGGTAGGTGGCATTGTCTCCGAAAACTAGTCTCTCTCTCTCTCTCTCTCTCTCTCCGATCGCGATAACGCTCGATAACGCGGCGCGGAGGACAGGCCGCAGGCTGTCGGCCAGTTTACAGAGAATTAATTTCCTAAATTGATGATGGATTGATCAAACAGTACCGCGGTAAAAATGTCCGCGGAAGCGTGACTCACGGTTGGCAAACAGAAACGGCGGGTATGTGTACGTCTCGAGGGAAATGATCGCGGCGCACGAGATATCCGGAACGAAAACGGAGCGGCGCGGGTTCCCCTATTTTCTCGAAAATACGAGCATCGGAAGCGGACGACGGTTGCATAAGGACGCGACACGTTGCACGTTATTAGGCGCCCTGTGGCGGCCCTCGAAGACAGACAATCGATTGTTCAGCCAATTAGAAGCACTCGGAGAGTCGAGTCGGTCGAGCGCGAGGTCAGTCCCGCCTCGAGAGCCGAGCCTCTTCTCCAACGAGCGGAGAAAGTGGAGCGGAAAGCTTGCTCTCTACGTGGAAATTTTTCCGGAATGACGATTCCGCAATTTCGATATTGTTAGTTTTTAACGAGACACGTCGGCGGGACATCTCGCGGCAGATTTATGCGACACGTTCAGGTTATGTCCGGGATTCTGTGGTCTAAGTTGCTCCAATTTTCCGGGATATTTTGGAAACAGTGATTTTTCATTCTATAGAGACGAATGCAGATCGTTCTTTATTTCGTCCATAAAACAAAAAGATTCGTTAGTCGAGTTACTTCAATTTTGTGGAATTTTTTGGAAGCTGTTTTTATTCACATAGAGATGGTAGGTGTAGTATATATATTTGCCGACAATTAATTTATTAATATAATCGTGGATAATCATCCGAATGCGTTCCTTTCAGTCGAATAATGGATTTTTTTCATCGTAAATTATTTGATCGATTTATCCTAATGATTCGTATAAATCGAGAAAGTAATATGCAATCGATTCTTACTCGATAGTGTCGAATTAAATTGTATTCCAATAAATTTCTTCTCAGATAAATTCGTATCCATAGCGTCGAATAAGATTATATACGAATACGATTACTCTTGTCGTTCGAATAAAATGTTGTCGAACTCTAACAGAAACCTGTACAGATTTTTCTTTATTTTCTCCATGAACATGGACTTCCATCAACTTGTTGGATCATTCTGCAAGCTGTTCCGTAATATTTCTTTGCACGAAGATGAAAAGAGAACGTTTGTTATTTCTACAAGGAAGCGCCGCGCTTTCCGGACCACTGTGCCGCGCGTCGCATTTTCCCCCGGAGTCGACAACCGGTTCTTCGACAGACCGTCTTCTGTGCGGAATCGATGGCTCGGAAATAAGTCGGCCGGAAGTGTCGAAGAAACCATGAATGGAAACTCGCGCGCGGAGACAGAGAAGTCCAGATAACGCGATTTCATGCAAAACAGCGCCAGCGTCGCGCGGCGGTCTTCTCGCGTCGAAAAATAGTACCGCATTCACAACTTCCTCGTTTCGAGTTGACAGACATCGTCTCGACATCGAAGTCACCGAAGAGATATCTCCGAATCATTTTATTCGAGTCATTTTATTCGACCAACGAAATACGATCGATGCCAGGAGCAGCGAGCGGCGATACGCTGTTTTAGGATAAATGGAAATTTCCGTGGCACATGGGGTGGATTAGTCGTTTCGCCGTCAAAGGAAATGTTCAGCTCGTTTGATTCGTCTCTCTCTCTCTCTCTCTCTCTCTCTCTCTCTCTCTCTCTGTGTGTGTGTGGTCGTGAATTCTCGATTACGCTGTCGAGTATTCCGTGTGCAAGGTTTCGGCGTCGTTGAAGGGTACTTTGTGCGAACGTCACATTTTAGATGACCTTTTACGAGCTACCAGATAATGGGAGGCCACGGATATGCAGAATACCGATGATTAACGTGTACGGCGGACTTAACGCGAGA
>NW_027583882.1:0-2284 GCF_028453695.1 Augochlora pura
GGCAATTTCTCGCACAGTTTTCGTCGAAGAGTTGCGGGACCTGGTCCGAGGAAATGGACGGTTTCCCGGGGCCGTGGAAAGCGATTACGTCGGACGCGAGTAATAAAAACAGTATAGTCGGTGTCGGGGGGTAGAGAGAGAGGGGGGAGTCGCAATTTCCATCTACTAATATTCAGGAATAGCGAGCGCGGTGCGCCGTATCGGCCTGTTTTATTTCCATCTATTCATCGGGCAATGAAGCGAGGGACGGGAGAGAGAAATAGATAGATAAAGAGAGAGAGAAAGAGAGGAGAGAGAGAGACAGAGAGAATCAGTCACGGGAATCGACCGCGAATCAATATCCATTGAAGAAAAGATACGACGCGATAATAAGTTTAGCCGAAGTCTCGGTCCTATCCGCGCCCGGATAAAGCGGACTCGCAACCCCCCCGTCCTCCCCCCCTCTCGCCTACCCACGGCGGAGCTCCTCTAATCAGAGAGACCGTTCTATCAAGTTTGTTCTATGCACTTGATTACGTAGAATGCGAGGGACGGGTAACGTTGTTACCCGCGTTTGAATCGCGATATCGGGGGCCGCGACTTTAATTAAGTCAGATTTATGGAGTAAATATCACGAGGGTGCCGGGCATTAGGCAACGGGAGAGAGAGAGCGAGAGAGAGCGAGAGAGAGTGAGAGAGAGAGGAACCTCCGCCCGGCGGCTCCATTCGATTCTCCGTAAATTCGCGCGCAAACTTCCGAACGATTGCGAAGCGGAGTGGACATTGATCACTAATGTATCGGGCACGGTGCCGCTAATGGGTTTTCGCGACGTGCCGTATCGCCAAAAAGTGCAAACTCGACTAACGGTGACGCGGAACGGCGCAGGGGGCCTTGTTCGACACTTTCGACGACCACGTTAGCGAAGCACACGCCCTTTCTTCGTAAATACGTCGACGCTTCCTTAATTAAGATAGTCGGATAAAAATATGTAGGTTTGTACATTTGTATGTTTTTTCAATTTTTTTGTTAGCAATTTAATACTACTCGTTTAGTGATTTAATGTTCAATTTTTTATTAGTAATTTGTAATTCAGATAGGAGGAATTTTATGCTGATGTTATTGAATAATATTTTAAGAAAATATTTAAGAAAATTTTTAAGAAATTAATAATTCTTCTCTTTAAATCGTTGAAATTAGGAAGATTCCTTTTCGTCGATCGTGAGAGTCTTTTACCCCCGTACACCCCTTATATAGACGTTTCCTTAATTAAGATAATTGTTCAAAAAATATATTTGGTTATCCGAGAATATATATTTGTCAATGAGGTGTTTAACATCTCATCAACAATAATCAAAATGGAATTTAATACCAGAACCACCCGTTTCCAATTTTTGAAATAAATCGCGGATTTGCAGCTGCTCTCAAAATGAAATCTCAATAATCAAGATACTATAATATATATTATTTAGAAAATAAGAAGCTATGAAATACGACGACGCGAGCTAATAATTTTCGAGTCATTAAAATTACAAAGTCAAAAAAATCATTAAAATTTCTCCTCCAATCACCATGTCACGTGTAAAATCTTCGTTCGCGTTTCCACGTCGTCGTTACCAAGCTAGTGGACATTGTCCACGGAGAGAGAGTCTTGCAACCATGTTTATACGTTCCGTGGGAATCCCCGAAACGTTCGAATCCGGCTAATATTTATCCAAGAGTCCAGCGAACGAAGGAGAGAACGAGAGAACGAGAGAACCCCGGCGTTTCCGGTCGTCGCCGGCGAAAGTGGCTCGGGAAGTCGGTTCCCCGGCGGTTCGGGCGATATATTTTCGCGGGGGGGACTTACGACTTCCGACAAATTTAAACGCACTTCATACTTCTCCGGTGCGATGGGTATATCGATTTCTGTGCGCGGCCTGCCGTGGCACGGACTCTCGATATAATCGCGTTATTCCGGAAGCCGCGTCGTCGCGTGCTCCTCCACCTCCTCCACCTCCTCCACCTCCTCCCCCTCCTCCTCCTCCCGCTTTCCTCGTTCTCCTTATTTGTCTTGTCTTCCGTTCTGCTCGCAAAAGAGAGCAACGCGGAACTGAATATCCTTGCTCTGGAAGACACGCCGGCGAAGGAGGGGCACTGGAAGACGGAGACCGCGAACGAGAAAGAGAGAGTGTTAGAGGATGAGAGGGTTAGAGCAAGAGAGGGTTAGAGCAAGAGAGGGTTAGAGCAAGAGAGGGTTAAGGGATGAAAGGAGACGGTAAGAGAACGGTACAGAGAAATGGTTGGAGAGAAAGAGAGAGAAAGAGG
>NW_027583883.1:0-7403 GCF_028453695.1 Augochlora pura
CTCATCAACGTAAGAATTTATCGATCATCAGACACGATTCAATTAAAAACTAAATTACGTATTAAAAGCACAGTGAAGGGTGTACACTCGACGAAAATAGCTCTGAATATAAACGAATTAAATCGTACAATTCTATCGAATTCTACACGCTTTATACGTCTCCGTAAATTTCAAATATTTGTGAATCGTTCGCACGCGCCGACCGACGAAGCATCCGCGCGCGCGCAGGCTCGGTGCCGCGTCGTTGACCTATCGCTACCGATAAATTACGATCGAAAGCGACAAACAAACGAAAAGTGAGCGAGCCGTGGATGGAATGCGGTTCGGTGGGCGAATCGTATTTGGCTACCGCCGTAATTGTGCCTCCGACGGTTCTTCCATTGTTTTGCTCGGATCCGCGTGGGCAGCGTCTTCGCGTCCAAGCCGATTAGGGGTTGATATTTTCTGAAACTTTTTCCGCCGGACGACGTCTTATCGGTTCCACGATAAGTCCCTATCGGAATATCATCGGAACCGGTCGAAGCAAAGCTGTAATTGTTAAGAGATTTTGAAGACTGATTTTTTACTCTTTTAGTATTTTTTCGCTCTGATTTTTCTCTGTTTTATTATCTTTTTCGCTTTGATTTTTCACTGTTTTATTATCTTTTTTGCTTTGATTTTTCACTGTTTTATTGTCTTTTTCGCTCTCATTTTTCACTGTTTTATTATTTTTCTCGCTTTGATTTTTCACTGTTTTATTATCTTTTTCGCTTTGATTTTTCACTGTTTTATTATCTTTCTCGCTCTCATTTTTCACTGTTTTATTATTTCTTCCCTTTGATTTTTCACTGTTTTATTATCTTTTCCGCTTTGATTTTTCACTGTTTTATTATTTTTTCGCTTTGATTTTTCACTGTTTTATTATCTTTTTCGCTTTGATTTTTCTCTGTTTTATTATTTTTCTCGCTCTCATTTTTCAGTTTTATTTTTCTCGCTCTGATTTTTCACTGTTTTATTATTTTTCTCGCTCTGATTTTCTACTCTTCTCTTCTTTGGTTCGTTCTGATTTTTCACTCTTTTAATATAAATATAATAAATATAAAGAAAGTCGATACTGATAGCGAATAGATGACGGATTCTTGCAACATTAGTGACAGAGACACCGTCAACATCGCAACAATTTTATTGCTCGATTATATTATTTACAACTCGTATATATTACTCGAAACGGAAATAGATTCCAGATCCCTGCTGCGATCTGCACAAAATCTTTATTTTCTCATAAACATCCCTAGTGAAAAAATGCCTAATAAATATCATCTAACGTGTCACACAGCGAAAAATTGATGCAACAGCTTAGTTGCATCCACTAGGAAAATCTAGGAACCATACCCTATTGGTAGACTAGTGACAGGGTACACATTTGTCTTTCGCGGTCAAAGGGTTAACTATCGTTCACCTACATCGAATTATTTCTAAAAAAAGAAAAATGCCGGAGAAGTCATACTGTTCCACGTCGTATCCGAACGTTTCGTAATGTTTCAATTCCGTCTGTTCGAACGCTTTAAAATCGAGACGGTAAAATCGAGGGATCGACGAGAGCGGAGCGTGGAAGCATCGCGGCAACCGTTGGGCCGCGACGGATGAATTTCACGCGAAACCTTTCGGGCAAGGCGGAATAATTAGCCGCGTCCGAGGAGAAAAAAAAAAATTCTCGTTTCGGATCGAGCAATAACCCGCCTACCACATGTCGCGTAGGTAAAGCATGCACGCCTTTGCGGCGGCTCACGTGTCCCGATCCTTAATGAGCCTTCCTCCGGCCGTTCTCTTTACGAAGGGAGCACCGGGGCACCACCACCGCGGCGTCGTCGTCGTCGTCCCACTCCTTCCGCGTGTAGGCGCCAAGAAATCTTTCATCGGCTTGTTACGATTTATAATTTGTCAGGAACGGTGAGGGGAACGACCAATCATCCGGTCTCGCGCGCGCGCGCGCCGCCGTTTCGAAACGCTTCGGCTGTTGCTAATAGGCGAACACCGAGGCGGCGTCACAATGGGGAATCCGATGCCTTCTCGTTCTCGAAATAAATCGACTAAATGTTATAGTTGAACGTTAATCGTAGGCAAGCGTTAATTCCGTTAAAACCTTGCCGTACTTCGGCGATGGAGATTCGGGGCGGAGATTTCTGGTAATCGGTGTGAACACTGAGTATTAACCCTTTCGGTACGAGCGCCGGATATATCCGGCATCCATGCGACGTCCGATATGGACGAGTGCCGGATATATACGGCGTCCACGTGCTAACTTGTATAAATAACAGAATTTCGTATCTGTTAATATTAAAGCTGGAAGCGACATTTTTTGTTTAAAAAAAAACACTGTTTTATTGAGCATAGTTTTTATTTAACGCTTAGGACAATCTTTATATAAATGAGATGAAAGGGTTAATGATTAATATTGATACTAATATTTAGTGCTAAGACTGGCATATTTGTAGTAATATTTAGTGTCAATGCTAGTATATTTATAGTATTTTTTCTTTTTATTATTATATATTTTCTTAGCTCCCGCTTTGTATCTACCCCGGGTATTTTTGTAAGCCCTGGGGGGAACATGATTTGATAAATAAATTTTTAGTACTAATAATATATTAATGCTAAGAATTAATACTATTAATATTACTATTATATACTGTGTTAGGTATGACTGCTCTTCCGTTCTTTCTGGCTTGTAATTAATATTTAAGCATTTAAATATAGACACCGGATACGTTTAAATTGTCTTTCTTCTTTTTAGAAATTATTATAAACATTTCTGATCGTTGTAACTATGTAGAAAACAATCGGACAAACTATACTATTTTTGTCAAAGTTATAACGTAGATGTGACTGCCATTTATTTCTTCTAGTTTAAATATTTATTCTTCTAGTTTAAATAAAATTCTCTTGTGGTCAATATTTAAAAATTTAAGTAACTACGGACACTCTTTTCTTTTCAGAAATTATTACAATGGTAAAAAACCATCAACCGTCTCTTCCCTTTTTGCAATTATAACTATATAAAAAATAATCAGACAAAACCATTTGAATCCGATTTTCACCATAACTCCGTAAAATTCGCAGTTTAATTACAGTTAATTACAGCCCCGTTTCTTAATTTCGCGAAACGACGCCGCAACTCGAAATTCGAACGTTCCGCGTCTCTTCGGCCATTGGGAAAAAGTTTCGTCGGCCATTACGACGGGCCGGCGCGTTAAAGCGTCGCGCGCCGGGCTATCGCAGCGAGCGCTCTTTTCGCGACGGCGATACGAAGCGCTCGTTTATCTCGGCGCTCGCGAGCCGCGGAGCTTCCATTCGCCGAAATCGACGAGGCTGTCGTCGCCGTTATCGGATAACATCGCCCGGCGAGAGATTCAAAATTAACCCGAATCAATCGCGACGACTTATCGGCGAATCTCCCGCGGGGCTTAATCATTTTTCTTTAAATAGCGATCGCGTTTACGTCGGATGACTCGCCTCTTTGCGATCGCGATGATATGTCGAAAACGTATCGCGTCGCACGGGCGACGAATTAGCTAATTATTATTTATACGGAATACGCGACGATCTCTAAATTATCTTTTAATACTCTTTTAATATTATTCCAATCTGATAATCATTTTGATTACTCTTGCGTTGTTTCGTTTATTCAGAAATATCAATATTTATTGACAGTAACGGAATTTTACGTATATTTATTTTTATTATAAAAAGTAATATTGGTAAGGGTGGTTTTCAAATAGAAGTTCCTAATTTATTAAAGGAAATAATTCGAGCATGACTATCCTGATTTTTAACGAGACAATGAAATATATAGTTTTATAAACAAAATTATCAATTCATCATATGTTTTACATACGAATGGTTTCTCTTCGATTTTAACAACCCTTGTAACAACGCCTGAAAGTTGCAAACAACTTAAAATTAAGTCTTGCTAACCAAACTATTATTTAGAATTATTCAAGATATAAATTATAAAGTACATCGACTGTTAATAGAACGAAAATTTAGAAAAACCATAGAGTTCTTCCAGGATTAAAAAATAATTTTAATCCTTAAAAAATAATTTTAATCCTTAAAAAATAATTTTAATCCTTAAAAAATAATTTTAATCCTTAAATAATAATTTTAGTCCTTAAAATTTAATCGTTGATTCGGGGATTCTGTACTTCGCGTTAAAAAAGAACCGTAATTAAGATCCACGGACAAGTGAATTGTTATTACCGTCCGCATGTGCGGCGGTGGCTCTCGAACGCGGCACAGTGGCGAACATCGTCGGCCCCGTGTCCCGCCCGGCGAGCATCTTTGTCTGCTACGTCGGCCGAAGAGACACCAAGTTCGAAGGAAGCCCGACGAGGGTGCAGGTGGCTCGTATGTCAAGAAGATGAAGTCTCTCGTCTCGGAACAATAGGCTGTGACGCGCGCGCGCGCGCCAGGAAGCATACATGTCTTACTTCCGGTGACTCGGCGTCTAATTGATTCTCAACCCCCTCCCCCTTCCCCCTCCTCCCTTGTTCGGTTAACGTCGTCTATCGGGTCTCGAGAGTTGCCGTTGGCAGCCGTGTTTGTCGTCGCAGCCGGTCGTCGGCAACCCCGTCCGCTGTCTCCGTCGCCGTCGTCGTCGTCTTCGTCGCTGTCTCTGCGTCGTCGTTTCCCCCCCTGTCGCCGATTCGGCAAAACTCGTAAAACGCTGGTGCAGGTGGGGGGGGGGGGGTAGGGAAATTTTAACGCATAGACGGCGGCGCGGGCCGGTGGGTCTCCCTCCCCCTTTCCATCCCCACTGCGGCCGATTTAAGATACGCCGGGGCGACGTCTGCGCCGCGGTGACGGAGCTTCTTTGAACTTAGACCGCCGTGAAATATTCACCTTCTCTGTGTACTGTTCAACGGCGCGTCGTAAATATCGCGCGCGCGCGCCACGCCGCAAAAATTGGCCGACGAGCGGCGTCCTTGCGCGGAGTCCTTGTGTCGCGCCTCGTTCGGTAGAGCGACGGTCCGTGCGCGTGGACCCCGTGGCCCGCCGAGCGCGCGCGGCGGTTTTCTCGCTCTGCCGTCCGAGCGGCGATCCACGGCCGAAATTATTTTACCGTTGCTTCTTCGAGGTTTGAGGTTGTAACAGGTCCGTTGAAGTCGGCTCGATATTGGATAGGATACTGTCGACTGGAAGATATGTATTAACCCCTTGAACTACTGCGATCATTAGCACTCGTTTCTTAATGCTTTCTTTCGTAGGAACAGATCAGCTTTGCTTCTTGTTTCGTCTTTCTTTACTTTCTTTTATAGACTTCGATGACAGAAGAATTCAATTTTATTTGCTAATTTAATTTTGGTATTGAATTTTATCGAGCCATATGAATCTAAAATTTAAGAAAGTATAATGAGCATAATGTAATAATAATCTGACCTTTGTGTATCAATTAGTTGAACTTGGTATTCATCCAGTGGATGTTTATCGTATATGTTTATTAGCGGATATTTTTATTAAGCAATCATTTCGTTTAGACATCGCACGAAATCAGAGTTGAATAAAACAGTGCTTCTTTTCTTAATGCTATCAATCAATTGAAAATAATGGTAATAGTACTCTTCTACCAACATTTAACAATATTCTATTCTACCAATATTTAACAATATTCTATTCCTCCAATATTTCCACAGTTCTCCCTCATCAACTTTTCCAATAGATAAATAAAATCCGCTTTAAATAAAAAAGAAAACTGACACCATAGAATGCTTGAGGAATTTGATAGAAACGCAATTTTTGATAATACGAAAGTTGCAAAATTGGTGTTCGGCCATGGATCGCCCGGAGGAGCCGCCGCGGTAGAAACTCGTCCGGGGATCGCGCCGATGGGAAGGAAAGGTCACCGATTCGTTATTACGGGAAATTAATCTTCGTGCCGTCGCGTTCGATGATTACGCCACGCCGAAATCCCTCTTCGGGCCGCTCGCTCGCCCGCCACGCTTTTACGACGGGCCCCCGGGTCCACCCGGGAATTAGGCTTATTAAGCGAATCTGATAATTAAGAGGTATGAGGCAACCACGTGAACCGAGGAGGATGTCTCAATTATTAATTTCTACGAACTGCTCGCCCTCTCTCTTTCTCTTCCTCTCGATCTGCTTTTGACTCTCTCTGTTTAACTCTCTCGCTCTCTTTGGTTCTTTTTGGTCTTTTTTGGTTCTCTCTAGCCTTCTATTTTTGATTCTCTCTCTCTCTCTCTCGCTCTTTGGTTCTATTTGGATTTTTTTAGTTCTCTCTAGCCTTCTATTTTTGACTCTCTCTCTGGATTTTTCTCTTTGACTCTCGTTCTCACTCTCCCTTTCTCTGGCTCTCTCTAACTCTTTTTGGCGCTCTCTGGTTCCGTCTCTCTCGCTTTCTGGTTCTGTCCCTCTCGCTTTCTCTGGCTCCGTTCCTCCTGATCCACCTCTTTTCCTCTCGATCTGTTTCTTTTCCTCTGGATCTGCTTCTTTTTCTCTTTTTCTGGCTCTCTCTTTCTCTTGATCTCCCTCTCTCTTTTTCTCTTGATCTGACTCTCCCTCTCTCTTTCCTTTCGAGCTGCCTCTCTTTCTCTTGATCTGAACCTCTCTCTTTTTCTCTTGGTCTGAATCTCTCTCTTTTTCTCTTGATCTGAATCTCTCTCTTTTTCTCTTGATCTCCCTCTCTCTTTTTCTCTTGATCCGACTCTCCCTCTCTCTTTTCCTCTCGATCTGCTCCTTTTTTCTCTCGAGCTGCCTCTCTTTCTCTCTTGTTCTGGCTCTCTCTCTCTCTCTTTCTCTTGATCTGACTCTCTCTCTCTCTCTCTCTCTCTCTCTCTCTCTCCCTGTGCGTCTCGCTCGAGCGGCCGATCGAAAGACCAACTCCGGCGCGATCACGGTCGGCGGGCGTGTGGGCCGGTCGGCCGGGGGGGGGGGGGGGCGGCAGGGGGTTTGTTTTGGTGCGTGACTGGGCGAGGGTGCGTGGCCCGCTACCGCAGTCTGTGCCAGGCACGCAAATGCACGCAGCCAGTTACGTGTGCCCCGGGTGTGTATACACATATACATATATGTATGTATATGTATAGTGTACACACGCGTGGATGCAAAATGCGCTGCGTGCACGCAGCCCGCCTCCGCGGCTCTACGAAAGATAGAGTACCGATAGCGGTGATTCGCCATGGCCAGCAGTGATTTAGGGGTCGCTATGGCGCCGCAATTCAGAAACAAGGGTTCGTTGAACCCGTTCCCCTGGCTATCGCCTCTCTCTCTCTCTCTCTCTCTCTCTCTCTCTCTCTCTCTCTCTCTCTCTCGCCTCGATCGTTACTCGAAAAGCTCGCGCGCGGCACGATCATTAGGAAACACGTCCCGGCGAATTACTGATTCCACACAGCATCGTAGACGATCATCGCTGA